>NC_069505.1:233566752-233831752 GCF_027579735.1 Bombina bombina | reverse complement strand
CAAGGAACAGTAGAAAAAATACCAGGGCTAAAATGTGCCAGAAGAATAAAAAAAAAAATAAGACGCCCCACAGAAAAAAATATGGGTGGGGAGTTGTGGACTCTCCATCTGAAGAAATTTTTATTTTTTTTAATCAGGTAAGTATAATGTAAATTTTTCTTCATAAATGGAAAGAGTCCACAGCTGCATTCATTACTTTTGAGAAAACAATACCCAAGCTATATAGCACACCAAATACAAAAACGGGAGGTTACAATAGGCGGCCCATTCTGAGGGCACCAGGCCTGAAAACAAACAAAAAAAAAAAAAAAAACAACCACAACCCAACCAACCCCGCTTCGTCAGAGCCGGGGAAAAAAAAAAAAAAAACTAGAAGGAAAGGGCCCCAAGGACACTGACCCGCAGATAGTCCAAAAGCCTAACTAGAGACTGCAAAGCAAACTCACTGAGCCAACACTCCTCCAGGAGAACCGTCACCCAGCAGTCGGTCCTCACACAACCCTTACTTGCACAGTACCAAACTCCCCACAAGGGAGAGGACAAGGGTGAGCCAAAGTGATACCCAAAAGGTACAGCAAGATCCAATAAAAGAAAAAAAACCTTCACAGGAAGCCCAAGTCCACAGAGACCCAAATGGATCCCAAGAACAAGGGGAGACGACGCCCAACCCGCAAGGAGCAACCGGGCATCATCAATGAGAAGAAACATCTCCCAAACATCGTGCAACAGCACCGAAAGAGACAGATGAAGACAAAGTCCTCAAACATCAGAACTCAGAGACTGAGCAAACAGAAAATTACAAGTAGCAAACTCAAAAAGATGAACATCTGAGTCCAGTAACACGCTGCCATCCGTAAGAAGACACGGAGAAAACACTATCCGTAAGGAAAAAGCGGCCAAACAAAATAGATTGCCCAACCTCCAAGACAGAGGACACAATCCAGGCCGCCAGGCCTACTCACAGATCTTAAAGGGGGAGAGGCCCAGAACATACATACAAACATAAAAAAAATAAAAAAGTCCACTGGCACCCCCAAGACCCGAGGATGAACAACAGATCTCAGATCCTACACCTAGCCGGACCAGCTCAAGCAACGGCAGATCTGAAAGCAAGGAAACAGAAAGGAACCCCAAGACCGGCCCCTAAAAGGGCGGAAGAATGGACACAGCCACTTCAACCTAGGGACAATTGAGCAGGCGTTAGACCCAAGGAGATCTAGCAAAGCCACCCAACTAAAGTCTCAATGCGGAGACAGCAGCTCCCCAGATGGAAAGGAACAACTCAAAGAGCAGACCAATCCTCGAACCAGATAAAACAGCTGTTCCAACTTCCCGAACACAGGAGAGGCCCCCCCCCAAAAAAAAGGAACCACACCTCCGTAAGGAGGACAACAAGCCCCCTGAAGAGGAGATTGATTAACACCTGCCCATAAGACAGGAAGTCGTAGGAAGAACCAAGAGAACACAAGGCCACGTCACTGACGAACACAGGAAGAACCCCTTAAAACACAATCGTGCTAGCACACATACCAGGCGCAAGAGTGACAGCTGAGCAACCACAAACCTTCCGCTTGCTAAGCAGGAAAACCCACCATCAGGTCACAGTTGGATGTCCCAAGGGAACCGTATCGTCCGGTACAAGACAAGTCCCAAGAAGCCCTGGCTATCAGTAAATTTGGCCAAGTTGTAAAACAGAACAGCAAGAACAAGGGCTAAGCTCAATTCCCTCGGAAACTGGAACCCCCAGGCCAGTCCTAGGATCGTAAGGTCCGGTAACATCCCACAGCGGGATCCACAAAAAAAGAGAAAACGTCGAGTAAAACCCTCGACAACCGAAAGATCAGGACAAGAACCCCGGGCCCCACAAATGTTTAGAGTAAACAATCTTCAAGGAACATAAATCCCTCGTCTGATATCAAAAGCAGACCTCCCCGGGAAAAATCCAGAATAAACCGGATAACAAGAGCAAGAAGCCCTTGCAAATCCCGACCCAAAGGGAAGAGACCACCCCTTGCAGGAGCCCCCAAGGCCATAAAAGGACACTAAAGTCAACAGGCGTCCAAGCTAAATTAAAGGGACAGTCTACCATAGAATTGTTATTGTTTTAAAAGATAGATAATCCCTTTATTACCCATTCCCCAGTTTTGCATAACAAACACAGTTATAGTAATATACTTTTTACCTCTGTGATTACCTTTTATTTAAGAACCTTCTTCCAGCCCCCTGGTCACATGACTGACTGTTTATTATCAGTCTTAAATTTAGCATTGTTTTGTGCTAAATCTTAAATAACCCCCTGTGCCTGAACACAGTGTTATCTATATGGCCCACGTGTACTTTGTCTCTTTGTGTTGAAAAGAGATTTACAAAGCTTGTGATAAGAGGCAGCCCTCAAAGGCTTAGAAATTATCATATGAGCCTTCCTATGTTTAGTTTAAATTAAGAATACCAAGAGTAAAAAGCAAATTTGATGATAAAAAGTAAATTGGAAAGTTGATTAAAATTACAAGTCCTATCTGAATAATGAAAGTTTAATTTATACTAGAGTGTCCCTTTAACATGATTGTGCTTGAAAAGCTCGGCTAATCCCCCTTAAGGGACACAAGGAGCAGCTCATTTACTCAGCCTTTCCTCCTTTCGAGGTTGATGAGACCTCACCAGGGATCGAACTAGCAACCCTCGGTATGCTGAGATAGCTGTCCAGCTAGAGACGAACTCCAGACACAAGGGGAACAGTGAGGACAAGTCACCCGAACAGAGCAACAGCAAGCCTCCACATCACCTTAGATTCGAAGTCAGAGGACAGTAAAACATGGGTTTGGATGCCACCTGGATAGCAATACCTGAACCATGTAAGTGGAAACCACTAGGACCTCTTCTATCCCAAGGAGGAGATGCAGAGCATTCCCAACACCGGGGAAGGACCCCTAACCGGAGCCCAAAAAGACCTCACTGTCTAATGTCCCGAAAAAGGAACAACCAACTCCAAAAGGAAATCCAAGTCCCCCGAAGGTGACCCAATCCACAAGGAGAAATGGACAAAGTCCAAGAAATGTCTCAATCAAGAAGAGAACCACTAAAGGAACAAGTCCAAAAAGGACAATTCCCAGCGCCTCCTAAAAGGAAAAACCGCCCGTCCGGCAGAAAGACGCTAAACCCTCTAACCTTCCCGCCACGTGGGAAGGAATACTCTAGGTTTCCGAGGGTATTGGAAGCAACAGAGAGTGACGCAGCAAAAATTCACTGACCTAGTCACCAGAGAGGCGGCTATTTAAGGACTGAAACAATCCTGAGAGCCACACAGACCCGCAAGTCCTCTTAAGAATGCTTAGCTGAAACTTGTAAAACAAATAACAAGAAACATAAATAATATTGAGAGCACCCAACACCCCAACTTGACCAGCAAGGTATAATAGGCGCCAGGTGTCTGAATAAGCCGCGTAACAGAAGATCTGAACCCAAGCAGGACCAGCCTGCAACCAGGGTCATAACTGCCAAGCTGGCTAAATCTGCCCTCAGAGAGCGAGGAAGAAAAAAACAGTCAAACATGGGACTAACGTGTCCCGAACAACTTCCGTAGAAGCAAACAGCGAGTATCGATGCCAGAGAAAGTTTCCGCAGGAAACAGTCTGAGAAAGAAAAATAAAATTCATCCTAACCGGATCAAATAAAATGACAGGCAACCCGAGGGTTAATGCTCAAGAAGAACAGAAAGACCTGCAGGACCAGAAACCCTGTTCCCCCCAAAAAACTGGGAAGTATCTCAATAACAAGACTTAAAGGAGATTACGTCATCCCCCCATATCTAACGAGGTGAGCCACTCGAAGGAGGAGACTGATGAGTCCCATAGCCGAGAAGGATAGGGTCCCCAAACAGCTCAAAAACGTGTCTGAGTAGAACACGAAGTGAGCCAGCCTGTAACGAAAGGCACAACACTCAGGAACAGTTACACTCGCAGGGAACTGCACATGCCCTCCTGTGGCAGAGAGACCTGGGGCAATCGGGCACAAGCACAATCGCATATAAACATCTGGACTTTGTAGACGAGCAAGCGTCAAAAGTATGTAAAAGCGAAAAAGTTTCACAACCTCCCGGGGGAGAAACAATCAACCCTCCGAGGAGGAAAAAACATAATCTGGGTTACCTGCATGTGTAGTAGTAGTAGGGAACTCTCCTCCCGGAGGACAGGGGCGCCCCCCCCCCCCGAGGCGGATGGCTCAGCAGTCCCTTGAATCCCCAAGCCCGAGGAACAAGGCGCTCTAGGACGGCCTACAGAACATAACTGACTGACCTGAGTCAATGGGGCAAATTTGCATTTGTCACAGGACAATGAATCTGAAATTTGAACAATCTCAACATCAGCATCCTCCATAACTGGATAAATGATACCAAAAAATGGAAAAAAAATATATATACCTCACCACCTCCTATGAACCAGACACCAGCAGACTAGAATTCTCTGTCGCCACAGTCAGGAATGCGGAAATGGGAGACCAGACCGTAAACATGCCCAGTCACAAGGTGAACTGTACAGTCCAAAAAAAGCAAGCCCAACCGTAAGGTCGCGTCACTTTGAAAGGCCGTTATGTTCCAAAAAGCCACAAACCTAGTTAACACTACACATAAGCAGATTAAAAGCACATAAGCATGATTAAAAAAAATCTTGTTCAATAATCCCCCTCAGGAGATATTAATCCTTGATTCAAAGATACTAAAGGAGTCCTACCGAGACCCTGTATTTTTCATGTGAGTTGGCATGAACAAATGAGTTACAGTACAATCATGAAGAAGTAAAATGAAACAATCTTACCGGAATCTACGCAGTGGAAAAGGAACACAGCCCATGAAGTGTGACGGATAGTAGCATTGTCTCCGCCATGGACTTGAGAGAAGAAAGCAGGCAGTGAAGAAAAGTTAGACAACGCCGATTGCTTGTGGAGTTGGTCGGGATGGTTTCACAGAAAGACTCTTCCTGCATCTCCGGACTAACCTTCATCCAAGCCCTCACTGAGAGACCGACAGGATTACTTAAAACTCCTGTCCCATGTTGAAGAGTACTACCCTCTAAAAGAGACTAAAACAAACTTCTGACACTTCTCTGCCAACCTCCTGGGACGAAAGCAAAGAATGGCTGGGGGATGAGGTAAGTGGAAGGAGTATTTAAGCCTTTGGCTGGGGTGTCTTTGCCTCCTCCTGGTGGCCAGGTTCTTATTTCCCAAAAGTAATGAATGCAGCTGTAGACTCTTTCCATTTATGAAGAAAAACACCATGTAAAGAAAAACCTTTGAAATAAAAAGGATAATGCACTTCAACTTGCTAAATTCTGCACTAAATAAGGACTCTGGTTTCTTAACCCATTATCAAAATGTTTTGTAATGTTCTTTCATATACTGTAGTCAATTACATTGTATATTCCACACTCTCTATGCATAGGTACGCAGGTAAGCCTATGTCCACACTTTTGTCATTATTATTCCCCTTTTTCTTTCTCCTGTTTTGACTATCTTATATTCCCCATGTATACCTAATTTCACATCTTTATACATATTGATTCCATGTTGATATATAACTGTCAGTATATGCTCTGTGTATAACCATATACTCCCCCTGTCTGTTACCCTTCACTGGACACTGTATACCTCTGTCTCCTTAACCCCCCCCCCCATCATGATTTTTACGACACCCCCTCCTCCCCCTGCAATCAGACCTCTGTAACACTGTCTTTTTAGCCGGTGTTTTAATATATAATCTGTAAATTCCATCAAAATGGTCAGTATTGCTTTAGACTTTAGCCAGTCACCAACTTACAAGGTGTCCCAATGTTGACTGGTCCTAACACTGCAATGTTCCTGCTTTAACTATGCATCTAAGAATGAGCCTCTCTGGTTTTATACACACTTTCAATGTCCTATAATGAGAGAACCTGAGCAAATGTTTCTGCACACCTTACAAAATTATTTTATTAATATTACTTCTTAGGGGTGCAAGCAACCAAAATAATTTTGTAAGGTGTGCAGAAACATTTGTATTTAGAGGAAGACTAACCAACTTCATGGTTTCTAGCACCCCATCCAGTTGCTCTCATAGTACATTGGGAGTGTGTATAAAACCAGAGAGGCTAATTCTTAGATGCATAGTTAAAGCAGGAACGTTACAGCGCAGAAAGGTATCACATTGGACCAGTGTTAGGACCAGTCAACATTGGGACACCTTGTAAGTTAGTGACTGGCTTAAGCAAAATATGGCCATATTGTGTGACTAAGATCCCAATTTTAAAATATGAGCTTAGGTGAATTTTTGCAATATTTAAAATGTTTTGATAATATAGAAGTGGATGTGCGACAATATTCGATTTTGTGTAATTATTTGGTTGGTTGCTTGCACCCCTAAGAAGTAATATTAATAAAATAATTTTGTAATATACAAATGACTGGTTTATACAATATTCAAATATGTGTTCCAACTATACGTATTTATAACCTCAGTATTTTGTACTTTAAGGCACTGTTACATTTCATTTTGGCTCAATAAAATTTTTTTGTTTGAAAATAATTTTGTAAGGTGTGCAGAAACATGTATGTATGTATATATATATATATATATATATATATATATATATATATATATATATATATATATATATATATATATATATATATATATATATATATATATATATATTTTATAAAGCCCTTTGCTGCCTTTTATTTTTTTCTAACAACTGAGATTTCATATCTTTGAGACCTTATAACTTTTTTTGTGCAATAATTATTAGGTAGTGTTATTATGGAGTGTAACTATACTTTGTAATATATTTTTGATGCGTTTTGTGACTGTTTTTGTGAAACAGTTAACTAGAGCTCTGAGGACACGCTAAACCCGACAAAGATTAACTTGAATTGCGCTCAAGCGATCGTGCTTACTTTTAACTTGTAATACCAGCTGAAATACTGACACATGCAAACACCCGCGATATACACTAACAGTTACGCACGTAGCTATTAAGGCTCCACTGATAATCTGCGCTGTGGAATCTGTTGGCGCTCTACAAATAAATGATAATCTGGTCCTATATCAGCTGCGTTTTCTGCTCTAGATCACCAGTGCTTTTACTGTGTGTTTAACACCTTTGTGGGGGTTAAACACACTGTAGTCTAAGGTTGACAGCCTTAAAATGACATGCTCTAACAGAATGCAACAGAATAACGGCCCTTTTATACTTTGTTTCTCATTCATTAAGTTATGTCTATAGCATTAACAACTGTTTAGTCTAAGGGTTTAAATAGCATGGGTCTTGCAGATAGAGGCAAGATCTTGCAAGACCTGCACTAATACAGGGCTAAAAAACATAATTTATGCTTACCTGATAAATTTATTTCTCTTGTAGTGTATCCAGTCCACGGATCATCCATTACTTATGGGATATATTCTCCTTCCCAACAGGAAGTTGCAAGAGTCCACCCACAGCAAAGCTGCTATATAGCTCCTCCCCTAACTGCCATTACCAGTCATTCGACCGAAAACATGCAGAGAAACGAAAAACATAGGGTGCAGTGGTGACTGTAGTTTAATGGAAAAATTACCTGCCTTAAAGTGACAGGGCGGGCCGTGGACTGGATACACTACAAGAGAAATAAATTTATCAGGTAAGCATAAATTATGTTTTCTCTTGTTAAGTGTATCCAGTCCACGGATCATCCATTACTTATGGGATACCAATACCAAAGCTAAAGTACACGGATCATGGGAGGGACAAGGCAGGTACTTAAACGGAAGTTACCACTGCCTGTAAAAAACCCTTTCTCCCAAAAATAGCCTCCGAAGAAGCAAGGTATCAAATTTGTTAAATTTGAAAAAGTATGAAACGCAGACCAAGACTCCGTCTTGTAATCTGTACAACAGAAGCCACATTTAAAAAAGGCCCAAGTGAAAACCACAGCTCTAGTAGAATGAGCTGTAATCCCTTCAGGAGGCTGCTGTCCAGCAGTCTCATAAGCTAAATGAATTATGCTTTTTAACCAAAAAGACAGAGAGGTTGCTGAAGTCCTTTGACCTCTCCTCTGTCCAGAATAGACAACAAACAAGGTGAATGTTTGATGAAAATCTGTAGTAGCTTGTAAGTAAAACTTTAAAACACGAACCACGTCCAAAATGTGTAATAGACGTTCCTTCTTTGAAGAAGGATTAGGATACAAGAATGGAACAACAATCTCTTGAGTGATATTCTTGTTAGATACCACCTTAGGTAAAAACCCAGGTTGGTACACAGGACTACCTTATCCGTACGGAGAACCAGATAAGGAGAATCACATTGCAACACAGATAACTCGGAGACTCTATGAGCCGAGGAAATAGCTACCAAAAAGGAACTTTCCAAGATAGAAGTTTGATATCTATGGAATGAAAAGGTTCAAATGGAACTCCTTGAAGAACCTTAAGAACCAGCTTTAAGCTCCATGGCGGAGCAACATTTTTAACCACAGGCTTGGTTCTAACCAAAGCCTGACCAAATGCCTGAACGTCTAGAATACCTGCCAGACGCTTGTGCAAAAGAATAGACAGAGTAGAAATCTGTCCTTTTAAAGAACTAGCTGACAACCCTTTTCTCAAAATCTTGGAGAAAAGATAATATCCTGGGAATCCAGACTTTTCTCCATGAGTAACCCTTGGATTCATAACAATAAGATATTTACACCATATCTTATGTTAAATTTTCCTAGAGACAGGCTTTTATGCCTGTATTAAGGTATCAATTACTGACTCGGAGAAGCCATGCTTTGATAACATCAAGCGTTCTGTCTCCAGGCAGTCCATCTCAGATTAGTTATATTTAGATGGTTGAAAAGACCCTGAGGTAGAGGGTCCTGTCTCAGAAGCAGAGACCGTGGTGGAAAGATGACATGTCCACCAGATCTGCATACCAGGTCCTGCGTGGCCACGCAGGCGCTGTCAAAAGCACCAAAGCACTCTCCTGCTTGATCTTGTGCAAACCCCTCCGGAGGGAATTCCCACTCCCCCGGATGAAAAGTCTGACGACTTAGAAAATCTGCCTCCCAGTTCTCAACACCTGGGATAGGGATAGCTTTTAGACAAGAGTGAGTCTCTGTCCAGTGAATTATTTTAAGACTTCTAACATTGCTAGGGAACTTCTGTTCCCCCTTGATGGTTGATGTAAGCCACAGTCGTGATATTGTCCGACTGAAATATGATGTACCTCAGAGTTGCTAACTGAGGCCAAGTCTGAAGAGCATGGAATATCGCTCCCAGTTCCAGAATATTCATTAGAAGGAGGGCCTCCTCCTGAGTCCACTATCCCTGAGCCTTCAGGGAGTTCCAGACTGTATCCCAACCTAAAAGGCTGGCATCTGTTGTAACAATTGTCCCATCTGACCTGCGGAAGGTCATACCCTTGGACAGATGGACCCGAGATAGTCACCAGAGAAGAGAATCTCTGGTTTCTTGGTCCGGATTTAACAGGAGAACAAATCTGTGTAATCCCCGTTCCTCTGGCTGAGCATGCATAGTTGCAGTGGTCTGAAATGTAGGCGTGCAAACGGTACTATGTCCCTTGCCGCTACCATTAAGCCGATTACATTCATGTACTGAGCCACCAAAGGGCGCGGATGGAATGAAGAACACGGCAGAAATTTATAAACTTTGACAACCTGGACTCCGTCAGGTAAATTTTAATTTCTACAAAATCTATCAGAATCCCTAGGAGGGAAACCCTTGATATTGGGGATAGAGAACTCTTTCCTTGTTCACTTTCCACCCATGCGATCTCAGAAATGCCAGTACTACGTCCGTATGAGACTTGGCAACTTGGATGTTTGACGCCTGTATCAGGATGTCGTCTAAATAAGGGGCCACTTCTATGCCCCGCGGCCTAAGGACCGCCAAAGTGACCCCAGAACCTCCATAAAGATTCTAGGGGCTGTAGTTAACCCAAAGGAAAGAGCTACAAACTGGTAATGTCTGTCTAGAAAGGCAAACCTGAAAAACCGTTGCTGATCTTTATGCATCGTAATGTGAGGATAAGCATCCTTCAAATCCATTGTAGTCCTCTATTGACTCTCCTGGATCATAGTTAAGATGGTACGAATAGTTTCCATCTTAAATGATAGAGTTCTAAAGAATTTGTTTAAGATCTTTTAGATCCAAAATAGGTCTGAAGGTTTCCTTTCCTTGGGAACCACAAACCGATTTGAGGAAAACTGTGTCCCTGTTCCTCTATTGGAACTGAATGGGTCACGTACACAATGCAAGAATGTCTCTTTCTTTATCTGGTTTGCAGATAAATGTGAAAGGCAAAAACTCCCCTTTTTTGGGGGGGAAAGCTTTGAAATCCAGAAGATATCTCTGGGGTATAATTTCCAATGCCCAGGGATCCTGGGCATCTCTTGCCCACGCCTGGGCGAAGAATGAAGTCTGCCCCCTATAGGATCCGTTACCAGATAGGGGTCCGTTCCTCATGCTGTTTTAGAGGCAGCAGCAGGCTCCTTGACCTGCTTATCTTTGTTCCAGGTCCGGTTGTCTCCAGACCGCCTTGGACTGAGCAAAAGTTCACTCTTATTTTGCCTTAGAGGAAGTTGATGCCACACCTGCCTTGAATTTTCGAAAGGCACGAAAATTAGGCCTTTTTTGTCCCTTGATTTGGACCTGTCCTGAGGAAGGGCATGATCTTTTCCTCCAGTGATATAAGTAATAATCTCCTTCAAACTAGGCCTGAATAGGGTCTGCCCCTTGAAGGGAAGTTAAGTAGCTTATTTATTAAAGTCACGACAGCTGACCATGATATAAGCCATAGCGCTCTGCGCGCCAGTATAGTAAAAAACAGAATTCTTAGCCGTTAGTCTAGTCAAAGGAACAAAGGCATCAGAAAACAAAGGAATTGGCTAGCTTAAGTGCTCTAAGCTTGTCAAATATATTCATCCAATGGAGCCTGTAAAGCCTCATCAAGAGACTCAAACCAGAACGCCGCAGCAGCAGTGACAGGAGCAATGCGTGCAAGGGGCTGCAGGATAAAACCTTGTTGAATAAACATTTTTTATCCATTGGATCTAAAAAAGCACAACAGTCCTCGCCAGAGGTAGTGGTACGCTTAGCTAGAGTAGAAACTCTTCTCTCCACCTTAGGAACTGTCTGCCATAAGTCCCGTGTGGTGGCAACTATTAGAAAACATTCTTCTAAAAAATAGGAGGGGAAGAGAACGGCACACCTGGTCTATCCCATTCCTTATGAAAAATTTTAGTAAACCTCTTTAGGTATTGGAAAAACCATAAGTACACACCAGCACTGCATATTATTTATCCAGTCTACACAATTTCTCTGGCACTGCGATTGTACACATTCATTCAGAGCAGCTAAAGCCTCCCTGAGCAACAAGTGGAGGTTCTCAAGCATAAATTTTAAATGTAGAAATATCAGAATCAGGTTAAATCATCTTCCCTGAGTCACAAATATCACCCACAGACTAAGCATATTGTGAGGTAGTATCAGACATGGTTCTTAAAGCGTCTGTATGCTCTGTATCTACCCCCAGAGCTGTTTTGCTTTCCTTTAATTTCAGGTAGTCTGACTAATACTGCTGCCAGTGTATTATACACAACCTTTGCCATGTCTTGTAAAATAAACGCTATGGGCGCCATTGATATACTTGGTGCCATTTGAGCGTGAGTCCCTGGAGCGGGAGTCAAAGGGTCTGATACGTGGGGAGAGTTAGTCGGCATAACTTCCCCCTCGACAGAATCCTCTGGTGATAATGTTTTTAAATACAAAAAATGATCTTTATTGTTTAACATGAAATCAGTACATCTGGTACACATTCTAAAATGGGGTTCCACCATGGCTTTAAACATAATAAACACAGAGCCTCCTCTATGTTAGACATGTTAGAACTAATAAAGAGACTAGTAAGCTTGGAAAACACTTTAAATCAAGTTAACAAGCAAATATAACAAACGCCTTTAAGAGAAACAAATTTTGTCAAAATTTGAAAAACAGTGAAAAAAGGCAGTAAATCAAACAAAATTTTTACAGTACATGTAATAAGTTAACAGAGCATTGCACCCACTTGCAAATGGATGATTAACCCCTTAATGCAAAAAACAGATAAAAAAAAACGACATTTTTTTAAACAGACACAACAAAACTGCCACAGCTGAGCTGTGGATTACCTTCCCTATAACTGTTTCTATGCAAAATTTAAGCCAGCCATGTGGAAAAATTAGGCCCCAATAAGTTTTATCACCAAACATATGTTAAAAAACGATTAAACATGCCAGCAAACGTTTTAAAACACATTCTTATAAGAGTATGTATGTCTATTAATAAGCCTGATCCAGTCGCTATCACTGCATTTAAGGCTTTACTTACATTACTTCGGTATCAGCAGTATTTTCTTAGTCAATTCCATTCCTTAGAAAAAATATATTACTGCACATACCTTAGCATATATCTCTATCAATCAGCCTGGTACCAGTCACTTTCACTGCATTTAAAGGCTGTACTTACATTACTTCGGTATCAGCAGTATTTTCTTAGTCAATTCCATTCCTTAGAAAAATATTTTACTGCACATACCTTATTTGCAGGAAAACCTGCACGCCATTCCCCCTCTGAAGTACCTTACTCCTCAGAATGTGTGAGAACAGCAACTGGATCTTAGTTACGTCTGCTAAGATCATAGAAAAAACGCAGATTCTTCTTCCAAATACTGCCTGAGATAAACAGCACACTCCGGTGCCATTTAAAAATAACAAACTTTTGATTGAAGAAATAAACTAAGTATAAAAAAACCACAGACTCTCACGACCTATCTATGTTGAGACTTGCAAGAGAATGACTGGTAATGGCAGTTAGGGGAGGAGCTATATAGCAGCTTTGCTGTGGGTGGACTCTTGCAACTTCCTGTTGGGAAGGAGAATATATCCCATAAGTAATGGATGATCCGTGGACTGGATACACTTAACAAGAGAAATATGCAATGTATAGGGTACGTCCATGTTGTTAAGGGTTAAAGGGACATTCCAGCCCAAATTGGAATTGATATGGGTGCATTTTTTCTTTTGAATAGAAGCATTGTTGCAATATACATGAATTAGCAAAAATGCTTCTAATAAAAGCTACAGCTATTTCAAAAGTGTATTTAAGTATGCTCTGTGGCGTGCACCAGCATTTTAAACACAGCACTTGCTTAGAGAGTCTAAGGTGCTTGTACCACCTGGTAATGACTCAGCTTGTTAATTCCCGACATGATATACAAGGCCTACTGACTCTCTGAGCAGCTGCAGTATTAAAATGCTGGTGCACTGAGAATATCTAGCTATGCTTCACATGCACAGGAAAATTCTAACTATAAACCAGTGATAACTTTTGCTAGAAACAATGTATGTATATTGCAAATGTTTTTATTTAAAGATGCAATTCATTTATGTGCATTTAAGTTTTGACTGGAATGTCCCTGTATTGCATGCGTTATATAGGACGCCCTATATCTGTTTTGCTTGAGTTATATAGGGCACCCTATAACTGTATTGCGTGCGTTATATAGGGCGAAAATATATCTCTCTTTCTATATCTCACAGTCCCAAACACAGGCACTCGATGGTCTTGATAAAAAGTAATACATTTTATTCAATATAATTTAAAATGACATAACATTTCAGCACATTACTGTGCCTTAATTAAATGTCATATAAGGTCATCATACAGAAAATGGCTTTTAGTTTTTTTCTGTATGATGACCTTATATGTTTAGTAGTGTTTGTGCTGTAAAATCACTGACTTGTGGTGAGAAACACACTTCAATATATCAACTCAGGATATGGTATTCACCCCCCCCAATGCTTGTTAATATGGAAATGCAGTGGGAATACAGGGTCTTACAGAAGAAAACAGTGTTCACCCCAGTATAAATTACTTGTTGGCACTCCTAGTACGATTTAGGTGACAGACAGATGTATGTCTGAAGAATTAATCTATACACTGTGACACACAGACTCAGTTGCACTGATCACCACCTTTGTACTCCCAGAAAATGCACAGGAAAATGAGCAATTCCAGCAAATAATAATGCCTTGCATAAATGTTTCCAGACAAATGGATGGATAGTACCTAGCTTTTAAAGCGGACTGTCCTTTCCGAGTAAATTCTCCTTCATGCAAGCCCCACCGTAAAGCTTTATTTTCCGCAGCAACACAGCGTGCTGCATTAGGCATTGTCTGTTACGTATAGGGGGTGTGTCTCACAATCTCCAATTCAGAAGGTATGCCAGTTACAATTTAAACTGAGTGTGAAGCCAGTCAGCATACATGTACAGCACACAAAAAAATAGTTGCACGCTCAGCTGAATAAAAATTACCTTTATTACCAACAAATATTTAAAATGGAGGATGAACCAAGCCACCATACAAAAATACACACAGTGAAAGTGCAGCACAGAAGCTTACGCGTTTCGGGAGAGTCCCGTAGTCATAGCTTAATTTGATATCCAGAAGGTTTAAATTTGAGATACAACAAATTATTGGGAATAAGCAAGTATATTTATAGTGGAACTGTTCATTTTTGAAAATCTGTAGTATGTACATGAAGCATAGTGTCAACTATGTGTTAACATTTTATAGTAACAGTAGTGTTGACAAGCTTACATATGGCCATACATCAATAGTTATTATAATGAGTCAACAGTGGTAGTCCAGTGAGAACCATTCACCTAGATATATATACCCCATGTAGACAGTTACTTAGTTATCTTTTTGTTTCTCATTATCATTATGTTTGCCGTTTCATTTACGCTGATTGCATAGTGAAAACCATGTCAGGCAATTTTGTGACATTATTTTGGGCATTTATACGGCCTTGGTAAATGTAACTACATTAGGAATCATGTAAAACATTATATATATATATATATATATATATATATATATATATATATATATATATATATATATATATATATATATATATATATATATATATATGTGATGTGCAGTCACTAGAGGCAGGTGAGGCAGTGCTTCACCTTTCATATGGGCAAAAATATATATTTTTTTATTGGCTTTAAAAAAAAAAATTGTAATTTTTTTTCCCCAGCATTTTTTTTCACAGCTAGATGTTGTGCAATGGAGAGGCACAAGCAGGTCTGCCCACCATTACACAACATGCTGCGCCATCTACTGGATGACAGTGGTTAAGATCATTGCATGGCCCATAAGTGCTTTATTTGAGGCAGTCCTATTAGGGCTGAACCAATCCAGCGAGAGGCATTAGTAAGTGGAACATAGGGTTGGGGCTGGATGTTAAATTATATAAAACAAAACAAAAACGGAAAAAAACAACTTTCATATATTTTGTTGCTGTCCTGTGAACCTGCTAGCTTTGCTAAAGTGAAAAAGAGAGTTCTATTCTTCCCCTCTAAGTGCAGTGGAATGTGCCACTGTCACTTCCTGAATCCTTACAGAGCAGGAAGAGAGAGGCACAGAGAGCAATGTTTCTGTTCAGCCACATCTTATTGAAGTAAGATTTTACTGTAAGGGATTCTGTTAGTGAAAATGATAATTTAATGAATGTGGTTTAGTGTTTTTTACTCTTTTACAGCAGGGTCGTTTTTGTATTTTGTTTACTCAAACTTTACACCCACTAACTTAGCAGCTTGCCTCTGTACTTCACACTAAATTATAGACTAATTTTCTGTAGCTCTGCTGTTTTATTACTTTAAAATGCAATGGTCCCCCCCTTGTGTGTGTGTCTCTCTCTCTCTATCCATCTCTCTCCTTATGTGTTGTTCTCCCCCATGGTCTCTTTCTCTCTCTCTGTCTCTCTTCCTCCCCCTCTGACTCTCATCCCTTATGTAATGAAAGAATCTATAAGCATAATTTGCAGCATTAAAGTAAAAAGTATGTTTAAACATATTTTAATGGGCATGGATTTCTAGATCTCATAATCAGAGCAAGCATTGTGTTATCTGGCAAGAGTTTCTGTTACAATCCTTTTAGACTAAAATCAGATGTTTACTAAGTTGACCAGTTTTCCAAGACACCATTTAAAGGGACATGAAACCCATATGAAACCCATATTCAAATTTAAATAACTTTCCAATTTACATCTAATATCTAATTTTCTTCATTCTTTTGATGTCCTTTGTTGAAAATCATATCTAAATATGCTCAGTAGCTGCTGATTGGTGGCTGCACATAGATACCTCATGTGATTGGCTCACCCATGTGCATTGCTATTTCTTCAACAAAGGATATCTAAAGAATGAAGGCGTATCCTAGCCACTGCCTCACCAACCTCTGACGTCACTGCACGTCACTGATATATATATATATATATAATATGTTAAGCAGTCAAGCCATAGTGCAACAGGTGTTCACACTTTGCAAGCGCCAAGCTTTAACCAATCAATGTATCCCCTATAGTTTTTAAGTGTCTTTCATTGTGTGCACAAATTAAGCTATGACTACGGGACTCTCCCGAAACGCGTAAGCTTCTGTGCAGCACTTTCACTGTGTGTATTTTTGTATGGTGGCTTGGTTCATCCTCCATTTTAAATATTTGTTGGTAATAAAAGGTAATTTTTATACAGCTGAGCATGCAACTATTTTTTTTGTGTGCTGTATCCGATGACCTTATATGACATTTGATAAAGGCGCAGTAATGCGCCGAAATGTTATGTCATTTTAAATTTACTTTTTATCAAGACCATCGAGTGCCTGCATTTGGGACTTTGTTGTGGATACTTTGCAGTGCACCGTGGCATTTGACAAACCGTGGGATTGTGCTGTCCTTTTTGGATTCACATATACACACACATATATAGATATTATAAATATATATATATATATATATATATATATATATATATATATATATATATATATATATATATATATGTGTGTGTGTGTTATATAGGGCACCCTATATCTGTATTGCATGCGTTAAAATCATTTGAGTAAACAATTGAACCAACAACTTCAAGTTCAAAATAAACGCATTGTGCATTATAAACTGTGGGTGACTTGTAATCTAGCCCTAAATATTTTAAAAGCATTTAAAAAAGTCACTTTATTAATGATTTGAAAACTACTAAGTATGTTTATTCCTTGTGGTCATTTAAGGCAAACTGTAAACTCTAAGCAATCACTGCCTAGTATGTAGCTAGTTTAAGCAATCTTGCATGTTGAAGGAAACCTGGTTATACAGAAATTACTTTACAGCCTCTCTAAGCACAGAATTTTACTGCAAGAGCAAGGAAAATAAAAAGGAAGCTATATTTCAATGTTTTCTTAATACGCATAATTTAATATAACAAAGTGATTAATTTCCCTCTAAAGGTGGTGTTAAGGGGGGGGGCGGAGCTAGCCATCAACTTAGGCAGTCATACTTTAACAGAGCTCCCTGTAAAAACAACTGATAAACAGCTTTTTGAGACACAATCAGGGGACCATTAGAACCAAAAATCCCTGGAGCAGTGTTTATATCCGACCTACAACACTGGGTTTGTTTTGAACTGACACCACCCAAGCCTGAGTTTACTCTTTTATCATCATTGCTAAACATAGGTCAGTGCCAGACTGTAGCCACTTGTGGGGACAACGACCTCTGTCACTCCCACCAAGAAATAACTAGCCCTTGAGGCATGAAGCCAGGGGGAAGGTAGTACAATCAGAGAGACACTTTTTGTAACGATCCTTCATCTCTCTACCTGGACCCCCGAAGACAGCCTCCAACTACACTCCCTAACCCATGAAAGATAATGTAAGCATGTAAATGAAGTGGGGGGGGGGGGGGGACCAACCGGCTCTAACTACAGAAATGTAAACTTAGATATTCTGTATGCTCTTAACTGATGCCTGAGATTCTCTCCTTACTTAATGAGAGCATTCCAAACACTTAGAGAGATTGCTGGGTTTTGCTACACTCGTACTACTATATGTATCGCCAGACACTGACACCAGAACAAACCTAACTGCAGTACCTGACTGGGATTTGGCGATCCTACGGATGATCTCATAGACGCAATAAACACAATAAAGAAAATTCCTTAGAGATTAAAACATGGCCTCTAGGAGAACTGTAAAGGGGGACAAGTCATTGAAATCTACAAATATGTCCACTTTTTTCAAGCCCTCCCAATCTGGCAAGACTCCTAAGGAAGCAGAGATAGGGGAAGACTCAGAAGGAGAATCCTCACAACTACCATATGACAACACCCCTCTAACAAAGGCAGATCTGCGCACGCTTGTCTCTAAAAAAAAAAGACATTGCGGATAATTTAGAAAAGCTATTGGAAAAGTTTGACTCAATCCACACGTCTTTCACTAGTAGCTTATCAGAGATTAAATCAGAGCTTACAGACATGGGAGGAAGAATCGAGACCCTAGAAGACCAACAGGACAATATAGACAAAATATCGCAAACAATCTCCTCACAACTACTTCTAGTGGAGTTCAAAGACAAGTTGGAGGATCTTGAAAATAGAAGTAGAAGAAATAACAGATTTAAGGGAGTCCCAGAAGTAATAACTAACAAAGATCTACCAGCATACTTGTCCCAGCTCTTCAGTCAGATCACATGTACTCCGGCAGATTATGTCTTCCATGTAGAAAGGACTCAGAGCCTTAAAAGCAAAACCGAAGAATGGGCTCCCCCCTAGGGATGTAGTAATCAGAATGACCTTTACTCCCCGGATAAAGAGAAAAAATACTACAAGCCTCCAGGAAAAACCCTACCTTCAAGTTTCAGGGAAACATAATTCAGTTCTATCAGGACTTAAGCCTACGGACCCTGCAACGCAGAAGCGCCTTACGACCCCTCGCCCTACTTCTCCGGAAACAGCAGATACAGTACAAATGGGGATTCCCCTTAGCACTCATCATAACTAAAGACTCAAACGATAATAATCAAAGAGCAGGAGGACATTCCTGAAGTCTGTAAGGTCTTGAACCTGGAAATACCATTGTTGCCATCTCCAGATCCTCTTTTTACAGGCAGTTCCACACCAAACCAACCCAGACATCAAACATCATGGCAGAAAATCAATCATAAAAGGCGAAAGACTCAGGAATCCCGAGGAAGTGAAGCCTAGCCTACTAGAAAAAAAAAAAAAAAAAAAAAAAAGGAGAGAATGGCAATGAGAATCCTTTTGACTCAGAGGACGGGGCCTGGTGATCCTCTCTGAGGTGCTGAGATGAATGAAGAATCAGAGAGACCATGAGCCTGACACGAACAGTAACTTTGTTGACTGTCCAGTATAGTGCCTTTAGGTTGAATATTCACAACAAGGTTCTAAAAGCAGGAGATCTCCCACGGGTGGAGGTTTTGAACCGTCTTGTGGCCTATCTTAACCTGTGGGCTGGGAGGGGTATCCTCCCTCCCCTTATTGTGTTGAATACTGAATATTTGCTTACTTTTACAATGTTATCCCCAGATGGAATACCCCATGATTGGGGAACTGTTATTTATTTTGTTGTTAATATGTCGTTTTCTTTCTAGTCTTTTCCTCCACTTTAGTGACAACACTGCAATGCCCGAAGGTAAAGACAATACTGCTCTGCTGGGATCCCAGATCAGGGGTAGGAATCAGAACCAAAAGGTACCAGATCACACACCACTAACACACACAATAGTACTACTCTATGATCCCTAAAATTACACTAATCTCCCATAATGTCAGAGGGTTGAAGACGGATGATAAACGCAAGATAGCGATGCCCCAATACACCTCTCTACAGGCAAACTTACTGTTTCAGCAGGAGACTCACGTCCTTAAAGCCAATATTCCAAGATACTGGGCGAGACACTTTACCACCCATTTCCCACGCAACGGCACCCACTAAGAGTCTTTTTTTTTTTTTTAATCAAATTTTTTATTGAGGTTTCAAGAAATAGTAAGAAACAAAATAGGAAAACACAGCAGGGTTACAACTTTGTTATATGCAACAACAAGTGCCAAAATATAAACAGTTTAGTCAGTTATGAATCGACATATTTCGTAGGCTTATGTACAAATATGAGTCAAAATAGTAGTTGATACAATTAGAGATGAATCCCGTGTTTGTAGATAGAACCTCTTTTTCTTTTAAGGGGTGATGGGGAAAGGAGGATCAGTGGTCCAAAGCCACTCGTATATAAGTGTAAAAAAAAGGGGGGAGGGTAGTTAAAGTGATGTGGTTTCTAATTGGGCTAGTGAATATGCTATGATATGGCAGGGGTACTGAGTATGATTAACTAGTGGGGGGCAGTATAGGGCTATTAAATAAAAAATTAACATGGCATCATGGTGGGGAGGGAGGGAGAGAAGAAAAATTTATAGTACACATTTCCAATATAGGATGGGATGGGCAGAGAAAGGTCTGTTAGGCATGAGAATTAAAACACATGTGCATTGATCATTAAGCAGAGTAGGTTATAGACATGATACAGTTTTATGCATAGACATAAGATAGGGTACTCAAGCAGTATTGGCGTTGGTAAAGAGCCTAATTAGTCATTATAAGTACTTATACCATGGAATAATCATACACCAAAAACAAGCAATGGCGAAGGTCCCAGCTCCCATATGCATTAACCCCCAAAACACTAAAGGATCAGATTAAGTGATATGTCTATCAACTCATATCTCAAGATTATTTCCATAATGCTGCTCTATGTTGAGACTGCCTCCTATATCTCGTGTGGTGCCAGCAATAATTAAGCTATATGATCTCCAAAAAGGTGAGAGGGATGTATACATGGCAGTAGTATCTAGTATAATCAATTCTGACCTATAACCCATCTCTACTGTATAATAACATATGCCCCCACAGTGGACTAAGCAGGAAAATCCTAATAAAGTCTGAGTTATGACTGTATGAGGGATTATGCCAGAGTTTAACTGGAGAGTGTCCGCATGGGTAATAAACTGAGAGCAAAAGGCAAAATAGAGCAATGTCCCGTGAGTATATATATATATATATATATATATATATATATATATATATATATATATATATATATATATATATATATATATATATATATATATATATATATATATATATATATATATATATATATATATATATATATATATATATATATATATATATATATATATATATATATATGGCCTCAGAGGCAGGAAAGGCCCAGGAACATATAGGCATGAACTAGTGAAGGTAAAAGAAAAAGGCAAGGGGCAAAAAGGTCCCAAAATAAAACCGGAATGTCCACTTCTTTGTTTAGGGGAAGTTCATATGATTAATTAACCTATGCCTCTTAGGTGGCCTGTCCGTGTCTTGCCAGCGATTAATGAGAGAGTTAGCTGCCGTATTAGGCGACCATAATTTCAGCCTCTTTTCTCTGCTAGCTCGTCTACCTACTCGAGTGTATATACACAAGGCCCAGTTTCTTCCCTGAAGCAGTGTAAATACCCCATAGCTCAATCGGATCAGTCCAGGAATCGGTAAGGGGGGGGGGGGATCAGTGACCTGTTCTATCTGGAAGACTTGAGAGCAACGGGCGGCTCCGATATTATAGATGGCCTCAGTGACGGTTGCCTGTCGGGTGCTTTCCGGTTTCCCCCGACTGCTATTACTCCGTGGATAGCTGGTAGTTTGAATAAGAGAGGGCTGGCTGGCTTCACTCCGGTACACTATGTACTCTTGTGCAGGGATGTCCGCCCGTTGGAAGACTTGCTCCTTTGTTTCAAGGCCAGATTTGGGATCGTATGTGGGCTTTAGCGATATGTGCTTCTTACTTGAGTTATATGCCTTCTGCTGGGTAGTGATGTCCGACTCTTCAGGTTGGTCAGCTGGCTCGTGTGCTGCCTCTCCCATGGTGGCATGTAAGGTGCGATGTAGTTCCTCAAAGTTGCGGAGCATCCGTAATTCCAGCTCCTCAAGGATCGCCTGCATCTGTCTATTTATACCCCTCTCCATATCAAGATATAGTGCTGTAGAAAATGACAGTTTTCACTAGCGTAGATCTGCTTTACCCGGCTGCTAGCAGGCCGGGGGGGGTGGCTGAGTGTGAGAGGAGTATGGGGCCACGGTCGTCGCTCTCTAGAGACACAAGTTGTTCCTTTCAGCCGATGTAAACAGGGCTATATTTAGCATGAAAAAGATCCTCATTTACTGCCCTTTTAATTTCAGAAGTTATATGTAGTTATGGCTATTTAGGGCCGAGATGAGCAAGATTTTCTGAAATTATAGAGAGCTTCTCCATTTTGCGACTTCTCATGGCTGTGGTTAGGACACGCCCCCGAAAAGAGTCTATTTTAATCCACTCCTCCATTAACTTTAACTACCAGGTATCTCCCCTCCGAGTCCTCTATGGTACACTCATGTGTAAAGGCCGGATCTTAGATACTGAAGTCACACTATGTAATGTCTACACCCCTAATGAAAACCAACACACCTTTTTCCGACATATAACCCAGCTACTAACACAATGGTCACAAACTAAGATCATTTTAGCGGGAGATTTTAACATAACCATGACCCAGTTGCAACCCAAGACCAACCACACATACTGACCAACAAACAACTAAGGCATAACCGACTAATTAGAACAATCCAAGATCACATGTCACCCCACTCTTTGATCGAAACATGGAGCACACTATACCGAGCCACCACTGATACCACGTTTTACTCAGCAGCATACAATTCATACGTAAGATTAGATTATATATTTGTTAGCTAAGTCCTCCAACCCCTAATACGGAGGTCAGATATACATGCATGTGTGTGGTCGGACCACTCTATTATCTCCCTGCAGATAGAAGGATTGAGAGACCCATTAAGAAGACATGAACATTTGACCCCACTTATCTTAAGAACCCACAGGTACATGAAAATACCATGCGAGCATTGGCGGAATACTGGAGAATCAACACTGGCTCCACGTTAAATCCATTAAACACCTGGGTGGCATACAAGGTGGTGCTTAGGGGTTTACTTATAAAAGAAAAGGCAATACGCAATAAACAGTATAAGGACCAATTAGCACAGCTATATAGTGAAATTGAACTTCTAGAGAAACAACACAGATTGACGAAACAGACTTCCACCTTACATGCTCTCCGCACTAAAAGAGCCACACTGACGTCGCTACTTAACTCTCAAGCATCTAGGGCTATCCAAAGATTAAAATCTAGATATTTTATCTACGCCAATAAGCCAGACAAGTTCATGGCTTACAAAATTAGAGAGCGATGTAGGGCCTCTGCTATTCCCTTAATAAAAACTCCCCAGGGCACCACTACTTCACACCCACAGGAAATCGTTGACATGTTTGCCACCTATTATGGGAAGTTGTATAATGGAGACAAAGTCACTCACCACATAGCAACAGAAACCCTCACCACAGAATTCTTTGCAAATTCGCCCTTACCCACTATATCTCAGGAACACAGAGAGGCCCTTAATGCCCCAGATGTATTGAGGGCGACTCAAGGTCTTAAACCAGATAAAGCGGCGGGTCCAGATGGACTTCCAGGGGAATACTATAAATTATTCGGGTCCTCACTTGTCCCACATCTCACAAAATTCTGCAACCATATTATGGAGGGCAACACTGTCCCGTCTGATCTTTTATATGCTAAAATTATGGTAATACCCAAAACAGCAAGAAATCACAAACTATGTCAAAATTACCGTCCGATCTCCCTGATAAATCAAGACCTAAAAACCTTTACGAATATCTTGGCGAACCGCCTTAAAGTAATTATACCCCGCCTGGTGCATCCTGATCAGGTGGGATTTATAAAAGATAGGGAGGCCCAAGACAATATTCGAAGGGTGACCAACTAAATACACTGGTTAGATGGGTCACGGACACCTTCTCTGCTCCTGTCACTAGACGCGGAGAAGGCGTTCGACAGAATAGACTGTCGGTATATGCTTAATACCCTAAGGAGAATGGGTTTCAACGGTACATTTATAACAGCCCTACAGGCAATTTACTCCTCTCCAAATGCCTAGGTATCCTCAGCGGGTTATAGATCCAAAAGCTTCCCAATTCTGAACGGTACGAGACAGGGTTGCCCTCTATCGCCACTTTTGTTCGTCCTATGCATTGAACCATTGGCAGTCAGAATGAGATCACACCCAGACATAGCAGGGATCCATGTAGCAGATTCGGAATATGAACTCGCACTTTTTGCAGATGCCATTATACTGACTATAACTAGGCCACTGATCTTGCTTCCCAACCTTTATGGGGTCCTAGACACCTTTTCGGCTATATCAGGATAAAAAATAAATACAGATAAATGCAAAGCCCTATCTATAGCTATCCCCCCCAACTTCGAGTTTAAATGGATGAAGCAAACACTCAAATACTTAGGAATACACCTACTGCCACAAACTGACCTACTCTATAAATTCAACTACACCCCTCTCTTTAAACAGATTAGATGAGACCTACAGAAGTGGAGGAGTTACAATTTCTGCTGGCTAGGGAGACTTGCAGCCGTCAAAATGACTATTTTGCCACAAATCCTTTATCACTTTAGAACACTCCCCATTAGGGTTATCAAATCGGATATAGAGAAACTCCAAGCCGAGTTGCTGTCCTTCATTAGGGAGAGCAAGTCAGCAAGAGTGGCGAAATCCTTAATAGACACAAATCACTAGGAGGCATGGGAGGTCCGCATTTAATGGAATATTACAGAGCGGCTAGAATATCGCAGGATAGAATGCTCCTACAGAGGTCAACAGACACGCTGTAGCCTATGATGGAGGCAAGGATGGGGGGCTGGAGAGCCCCAGACTCAATCTTTTGGGACAATAGAACATCTTGGCCCGATATATCCCCACTAACACTCTAGAGCTCACCCTTCACACACGGTCGAGGGTGGTGATGGGGGGAAACCTGATGCCTGGGTCCTCCTACCTCAACCCAATCCAGTATTTGGTACCTAGCGAGTTGTGGTCACAAAATCGGGAAGTGGGAAAACAAGAGACTTTACAGGGTAGCTGATATACTAGATAACGGGAAACTGTTTTCCTTCGCTCAACTACAAGAGAAAATAAAACCGCTAAAACTACACTGGTATATACAACTTCAACTCAGTTCTTCGGTGGGACCGTTCCTCAGAAATTCAGAGGGGGCCCCTACTGTTTTAGAGCTGCTCTGTGGTGATCCCCAATGCACTAAACACTCTATATCCAGACTATACCTGACAATCCAATCCGGCCCACACAAGACAAAATCCTCGGCAATGCTGACCTGGGAAAAAGAACTAAACATAACTAAAGACCTAGAAGACTGGGAATGAATATTTCAATCTGCCGATAGAAGCCTACTGAGTGTAGATTTAAAGGAAAATGTTATGAAAACACTTTTCAGGTGGTACTCGACGCCGGTGAAAACCGCACATATGCACCCACAGGGCAGCAAATTATGCTACCAAGGATGTGGAGAGGTTGGCTCATACAGACATATGTGGTGGGATTGCACTGAGGTCAACGCACTCTGGAAACGTCTAGCTTCTTTTGTTAGCAATTGATAGGAGAGGAGATTGCTCTCACGATACAGCAGGCTCTTTTACACGACCTTGTTTAACAGACACCTTAATATCTTCCTCAGCATTCTCTGCACAGTCACAAGAACATGTATTGCAAAACATTGGAAGACGGGGGCCCCTACATGGGCTGAAATTCATAACAAGATGCAGCACACATGCAACATGTACGAACTGGCATCAGGGATCTTAAACAATAGAGACACATTTCACCAGATGTGGTACTATTGGATAAGTAGGGAAGAATCAGTCTAGGGTTTACCCCATAGGGGCTCCCAATTGGCTTTGGATGGGCACTGCGAATCTTGATACTGAAAAGCAAACTTTATTATATGTATTGTGTTGTCACTCTTTTCCCAGTTGTTCCCCCCCCCCCCCCCACTCAACTGTATGGAATCACTGGTTTCATGTATTTACCATTCTTTGAAGGGATATGTTTTCCCATCACTCTTTTTTATATATACTGCACTAATGCTGGTGATAACACATATCTGGTATTGCATCACATTTGCAGAGAACTGCTGTTAAGTTTTTGAATCATTGAGATTTACAAGTTCGAAAAATGTTTTTTTTTTTTTTTGGAATCTGGTTCCATAATCTATCCGTTGGAACATGTGATATGCAAATTTTGATGTAAAAAGGTATTTATAAACTGTGTGAAAACCTTAATGAAAACTATTTAAACATAAAGGTGTTCAGAGAGTAGTTCCGGTAGTAGGAGCCAGCAAATGGAGGTGCTGGTGCATCGCTCAGGGTGAGCGTCCTGCAAGATCCCGACAAAACTGCTACTTTCTTTGCCACAAGATCTGCGGGCCTGAAATACTGCACCCGGGAAAGGGATTGCTGTAACAAGCAGTTGGAACTCTATACATAAGGCTAATAGTGTCTACTTGCCCAGACACCCCCTTTAAAACATACGGCCCACTATTACTAACTGCCAGGAACATGTGTGTTGTACTACCTGCTGTATCCCCGTAGCTGCGTCCACCGCATTCAAACAGCCGCAGCGCAACAATAATACAGAGCGGATAAACAACAAGGTGAGCAAGATGGCCCAGCTCAGCCCTAATTGAGGAGATATCGGCCCAATTTTGGGAGTGGAAGTTGGGACACAGTGTAGAGTCGGACCCACAGGCTGGGAAGCGACTCTCTGAACTATGGACCTCCCGCTGCATAAACGCAAGTATACGCTTAAGTTGTTGTAAGCTGTTTTTCTGTAAAAAGTTACAATACAATTCTATGTGGAACGGCTGTTATTTAAGGGAACAGTACCTGGAAATCAAGGGACATTTAATTAGAAGGGTGCATATAGACAAATAAGTGCTAACTGAAGTAAAAGCACAGAGTGCAGGAGATAAAATCTGGTTTATGCACCCTTCTCTGCTTTTGTTTAACATACGCTGCCAAAAAACCCACAAGTTGGGGAGCGACAAAAGGTATTAAAAGCCACAAATGGTTAAAAATAACAGTGGTGGAATATATGTTCAGTGATGCTAGTGGAGTTTCTGTGAGAGACTATGTTCTATAGTTATAATAACGCCCGAATAGCCGAATCTATACTATAAGACAAGAGGTATAGATTTTGAAGAGAGCTTTTTGGCTAGGTCACGGAGTTAACTAAAGTTTGCAGTAAGTGCCTGTAATACATATCCTGTCTCCTGTTTACAGCCTAGCCTAGTATATCCAAGGGCTGGGAGGTTGAAAAAGAGTGACTATATTTGTGGAGATAGCAGGCTACAAGTCTCACATAAGCACAGAGAATAGAGGAGCTAAGCAGGAATATGAAGTAGTTACTATCGCAACAAGGAGGACATTTATAGCTGTAACAACATGAATATAAAGTACTAATCAGGAAAATCCTTCAAATATATATATATATATATATATATATATATATATATATATATATATATATATATATATATATATATATATATTGGAGTACTTTAATTACTTTCTTATTATATATGGTGATGAACTGAACTCTATTTTGTTTTCCTTTAAAGTTATATAAAAACAGAGTCTATACTTTGAAGCAGGAGGTCTATTCTTTATCTATATATTTTCATGAAAATATGGGACCTTGTACAACAGGAAAGCTTATTCGAAATACCCATGGAGTAACTTATGGAAATGGA
Source organism: Bombina bombina (assembly GCF_027579735.1). Taxonomy (NCBI): domain Eukaryota; kingdom Metazoa; phylum Chordata; class Amphibia; order Anura; family Bombinatoridae; genus Bombina; species Bombina bombina. The sequence goes on along the minus strand of NC_069505.1, from coordinate 233,804,097 downwards.
CTCTAAGCATAAATAGGACTTTGCTGAATTATATTTAATGAGAGTTCAGAAATCCACTCAGAAAGACAGTTCATAGTGTGAATGGTTTTCTGTGTAAATTTCTCCTTGTTAGGGGGTAATACAAGATAGCACTATTGGATATGTTCAGTATAAGTAGATATGCTTAAATACAGGGGTTGCTCAGTAGATTGTCAAATATCAAAGATAAAAATTGTTTAACCATTTATCAATAAATTACTTTAACTGGGTATCTGAGTTTTTTTTTAAAAAAAAACTATACCTAGAAACATAGAACTTATAGGAATAACTCTGTAGTGCCTACAATAATATTGAATATAAAAGTGGTAACCCTAGTTGCATAAAGTAGACACACAAGTATAGAGAGGTAATAATATTTTTGAATATAAAGGTGTTTGTCTGTATGGGCTCAAGGTACAGTTATAAATATACAGAAGTACCACTAACATTGAATATAAAGGTGTACATCCCTATTGTATATCCCTAATGGTATAGGTCATAGATACAATTCCAAAGAAGTAGTAAGAATACTGAATATAAAGGTGCTCACCCCTATTAGCTCAGGCTATAGGTACAATCCTATAGAAGTAACAATAACTCTGAATATAAAAGGATGCATTCTTATTTGTAGAGATTAGAAATTTAATCCTACAGCAGCAACGATAACTCTGAATATAAAAAGGTATATATCCCCACAAAGCTTAAATTTTTAAACAAGAAAAGGAAAGTACTAATCATTGTTTAACATAGCTGGGTTTCCCAGGGGGTAGACCTCCCCCCTAGAATAATCACATTGGTTTTGTTGCACTTATATATTTTTTAGAAATCACGTGTTTTTTGTTGGGTTTTTTTAAGGACCAATCCCCTAAGCAGGGGGTTAAGCAACACAAAAAGACTAGGAGTCATACATACACTTCACATGTTTATTTACTGTTTGTTGAAATATTTGGGCTTTACATATGGATAAATATATTACTAATACACATAGCAATACAATGTCTAAAAGACACAAAACACAAGAGAAAAAACAGAATGTTAGTAGGAAGTCACAGGGTGAAACTTCCTTAGATGGAGGAGGAGAAGAGGGATCACTTCTAGGGGAAGGAGACTGGGTGGTTAGGAAACTTTCAGAGATGTTTATGCCACGCTTTGATAGGATTCAATCTGAAGTTTCTAAAATAACAGAAGATTTTAAAAAAAATTCAGGGAGAATGCAGGAAGCAGAGGATAGAATATCTGAGCTACAAGATAATCAAAATAGGATAGAACAAACACAGAATAAGAACAGCAGTCAAATTTCGGATTTATGTGCAAAAATTGAAGATTTAGAAAACAGAGCATGCAGAAATAATGTAAGAATAATAGGTTTACAAGAAGGGGGCACTGATAAGAGTCTACAGGAATTTATGTCAATAAAGTTACCTAGGATACTAGGGGTGGAGGAAAACAAATTACCAATAAGGATAGAAAGTCCACAGAATAGGGGTATTAAAGGGACAGTCAAGTCCAAAAAAAAAAAAACACCTTTCATTTTTTCAAATAGGGCATGCAATTTTAAACAACTTTCCAATTTACTTTTATCAATAATTTTGCTTTGTTCTCTTGGTATTCTTAGTTGAAAGCAAACCTAGGAAGGCTCATATGATCATTTCTAAGCCCTTGAAGTGCTCTTTTATTTGCTTTTCACAGCAGGGGAGAGCTAGCTCATGTAAGCCATATAGATAGCATTGTGATAACGCCCGTGGCTAGTGGCAGACACTACACTAATTGGCTAAAATGCAACTATATGCAAAATAACTAAAAGTCATGTGATTAGGGGCGGTCAGAAGATGCTTAGATACAAGTTAGTCACAGAAGTAAAAAGTGTATTAATATAACAGTGTTGTTATGCAAAACTGGGGAATGGGTAATAAAGGGATTATCTATCTTTTTAAACGACAACAATTCTGGTGTTGACTGTCCCTTTAAGGCAGAACTCCACTGAGCTAAAACCTAGATCAGTAATTGCTAAATTTCTAGACTTTCAAGATAAAGTCAAAATGATGAATTTATATAGGAAGAAAGGCAGTCTGGAATTTGAGGGGAAAAAGCTGTTAATGTTTAGTGACTACTCTATGGAAACATTGAATAAGAGAAGAAGAATGACCCCCTTGTGTACAAGTTTAATAGCATAAAGCAGTGGTTATATATCCAGCAAAATTGAAATATGTGGGTGAAGAAGTTGTAAAAATGTTTGAAGACCCAGAAGAAGTTAAGTATTTTTTTAAAATTGTTTAATGATACAGGGATGAGATGGAATAAATATAGGAACCTAGGGGTTTTGAAAATCTTGGTTATATATTGTATGAGTTTAAATTTTAAAGATAAAGGGAATCAAGCGATGGGCGCAAAATTTTTATTTTATTGCTCGCTGGTTGTCTAGAATACGTTCCAAAGCTTATGAATTAGTACTAATAGTATGGTAATGGAAACATTTATGATAATCTCATGGAACGTTGGTGGAATAACATCCCCCATTAAAAGGAAGGCTATAATTAAATATATGAAAACATTAGGCACAGATATTGCTCAAATTCAGGAGACCCATTTAAAAAGACTGAAAACACAAAATTAAAAAGCAACTGGATAGGTGAAGTCATAGCAACCGATTGTAAAGCAAGAAAGAGAGGCGTAGCTATACTTATTAATAAAAAATGGAACTATAGAATTTTAGAAAAAAGTATAGAAGACAACGAGCGTATAGTCATTATTAAAATAGAAATTAACTCTGAAGTCTTTACAATTTGCAATGTATATGGGCCCAATGAGTATGATAAAGATTTTTGGGATGAAGTACAATGTAAACTATTGAAATATTTAGATACAAAAGTAATCTTAGGAGGCGATTTTAATATGGCTCCTAGAATGCCAATAGATAGATGCCAGTTTGGAAATAAAAGGAAGGTAGGTACTCTCGAAGAGAGACTAAGATATTTAAAAATATATATTTGCTAATATAGGATTATGTTATTTATGGATATATAGGAACCCAGGAGTTCAGGAATACACTTGTATTTCAAAAACCCATAGGTCATATTCAAGGATAGATTTACTACTGGTTCCAAAAAATCTAATACCAATAGTCACAGACATAACCATTTATCCTATAACCCTTTTGGATCACGCACCGGTAGGTTTAGTGTACGGACAGCAAATTAAGAAAGGGAATAACTTTCTTCCCCAAATACCTGGCAGAAAACACAGAATTCTTTAATTTCCTAAAAAATAAAATAAAAGAATTTAAGAACACTAATAGCCAACATATAAGGTAACCAATATTATTCTGGGAAACAGCAAAAGCGGTTTTAAAATCAGAGATGATTATATTTATGGCTCAAAAGAAAAGGAAATTAGGTAATCGAGATTTACAGTTGTTAAATACCTTAAATAATGCATATAATAAGTATCTAAGAGATGCTTCTATAAATAATTGGAATATATATTGGCTAATAATCAAAGAAATCTATTTTTGATGCAAAGATCTATGCAAGAGGAGATTAGGGGCAAAAGTAGATTCCAAAGATTTGGCAATAAGTCTGGTAGATATTTGGCAGCCTTAAATAAAATACATAAAACAAGAATAGTCATAGCCAACATTAAAAGAGAGGATATTAATATATCCTCTCAAGAAGGGATTTTAAAAGCTTTTAAAGAATATTACTCAGACATATACAGAACACAGGGAATAAATTGGGAAAGGAAAAAGAACTTTTGGGATAAAATTAGAGTCCCTCAAATCCCTGCAGTACAGCTGGATTGGTTGAACCACCCGATAGAGTTGGAGGAAATAGTTGGGAAGATTAAATATCTTCCGGCAAATAAAGCGTGTGGTCCGGATAACCTTCCAAATGAGTTCTACAGATTAATGAGCATAGAAATAGCACCAATATTGGAAAGAGTTTATAATTTTGTATTTTCCCCTCTTCAGAAACATAGGACAGATAGGTTTATGGATTCTACCACTATATTCATACTTAAACCAGGGAAAGATCATCAAGATATGGCATCTTACAGACCCATTTCATTACTGAATTCGGATTTAAAGATATTAACAAGCATAATAGCTGACAGGTTACAAAGAGTGATCCCGACTTTAATACATCCAGACCAATCAGGATTCATAAATGGTAGATCATCTTTTTATAATATTAGGAGAGTGACAAACGTTATTTCATATGTATGGGCCAATAAGGATAAATTTATTAAAAAAGGAGAAGATTTATTATTACTAAACTTGGATGCACAAAAAGCTTTTGACTCGGTAGAATGGGAACATCTTTTTCAGACTGAGTATGTTCGGGTTCAAGGGAAATATTTTGGAATGTATTAAAAATCTTTACTCCTCTCCAAAAACCGCCTTTTGCATAAATGGTCAACAATTAGAATATATAGAAAGGTTCAGAGGTACCCGACAAGGGTGCCCACTCTCACCAATATTATTTGATTTAGTTCTTGAACCATTAATGATTCAAATTAGAGGGACAATTCAGGGTATAAGAATTGGAAACACTGAAATAAAAGTAGCAGCATATGCGGATGATATGTTAATATTTTTAAGAAACTCAAAAAAACAAATCCCATTAATATCGGATTTAATAGAAATATTTGGGTCATTCTCTGGGTACAGAGTTAACATACAAAAATCAGAGATCCTCTGGCTACTAAAACAGAAAGACTATTATAAATCCTAAGTTTAAGGTAGCTGATACATTTATAAAATATTTGGGTGTAAATTTTTTGAATACACCAGGTGAGTGGTATAAGCTAAATTATGAGCCATTACTTCTTAAAATCACAGAAGAGGTTAAGAGATGATACACTTACCCATAACTCTTGCGGGGAAAATCAACATGTTTAAGATGATAACACCTAAAATTCTATACTTAATGCAAAATTTACCATTAAAAATTAAAAATAAATATTTATTAAGCATTAAAAAAAGCTTTAATTCAACTCTGCTGGAAAGGCAAAAAAACTAGAATATCATATGCAAAACTGTCCATATCAAACGAATGGGGAGGAATGGGGTTACCCGACTAAAATTTATACAACCAGGTGTTTTTGGCTAAAATAGTTCTGGCTTGGATCTCCAATAATAACAACAAGTTTTTAGATCTAGAACTAGAAGAAAATATGGTAAAACCCTTCAGATTAAAATCCTTAATACACATAGATTATAAAAGGCTACCAGATAGTGTTAAAAAAATTAGATAATATAATAAATCTTATAATAGCCTGGCAAAAAATATGCAAGACCTTCAAAATAGATTTCCATTTTTCAAATGTCCTACCTTTAACAGGGAACCCGGAGGTAATGATCAATGCAGAAGTATGCCAATCTTGGCAAGATAGAGGCCTTATTTATCTACATCAGATAATTGATAATGAGAAGAAATGCATTTGGGATTTTAACTACTTGAAGGCCTCGTTTGGCTGGGAGAATTCACATCTACAGTTGAGACATTATTGTAACTCACTTGGAAAAGTGATTTACACGAAGGACAACCTAACCCCAATAATGAACCTATTCTCTCAAGGGAACACTAGATGCTCAGTATTAAATAATAAACTTAACAATCGAAGTAGGATGAAATAAATATACACAAATCAATCAATAAATGGCTGAGAATCTCTCCAGAGCTTGAAATAACTAAGGAGGATATAAGAGAAAGTATGAATAGAATAAGAAAAGCTACTCTATTATCTAGCTGGAGAGAGTCACAAGTTAAAATATTGCATCATGTATACTTAACTCCTTATGTTTTGGCTAAGTGGGGTAATTTCCAAAACAATTTCTGCAAGAGATGCAGATTTGAAAAAGCAGATATAGCACATTGCATGTATTCATGTCCCAAGATTATTACCTTTTGGTTAAAAATAATGTACTGGTTGAAAAAAAAAAAAAAAAAAAGTAAAATTAAGTTGGTTATTACTTTGAAGGAAGTTTTGTTCTTAGCAAAAGGTTCAGAATATGGGTCGGCTACCCGCTTATTAAACACCATAATCTTAATTATTAGAAATATGATATGTGAATGGAACTCTAAAAAGAGCTTGAGAATAAAGGTCTTTTTAAGGCGAATACAAAAACAAATGACCTACGAGCAATTTGATACAAATAATCAATCGGAAAAACAAATTGCAAAATTTATGTCTAAATGGGAGTTATATATAAGATCACTAGATCCTCCAATGCAACAAATTATTATTAAACCATTCGAAAATTCTATATATATTCAAGAGGAACAACTTAGAGGGAACTGGAGGATGCTGGGGGAGAGAAAGCGTAGGAGGTAGGGAATTTTTTAGGAAGAAAGAGGGGAATTTTTTTTTTCTCTCCCCCCCCATGAAACGGTAAAAGGTATTTAACAACTAAACACATCAGGGAAAATGTTGTGGTATTTAGTTTATATTCGCTTTTATTTATTTATTTAGAGAAATAACCAAGTTCTATATAACTGGAAAAAAAGAGAGAGAAATGTATAGATGTGATTTATGTTAACAAGTGAATAGCTGATTTTTGTTAGAAATTGGAAGCTGGGTGAATGAGTAGGCGTAAAGGTACAAAGTATACTTGCTCTACATTCCGCCGATATAAAACATTAACATATTTATAGATGTAAGTAGAAAATGCTGAAATTTATTTTGTTATTTAACGCTGGATGTATCACGTTGTTTGTGAAATTGTAATTAAAGTAACTCAATAATAAAAAAATTAAACATAAAGGTGTTAATAAATATACAGGTTTTGTCTTGCTTACATATTTCCTGAAGGCTTCGAAGTGAAATATTTCACTAAAGAAATAACCCCACCCTAACTATAATAACAGCACAATTATAAACAGCTTTGCAAATAAAAAATGAGTGTCCTCAAAGTGTGCTGTTGTAGGAGGGAAGAGCTACAGGCTCCCTCTGTAATGTATATACATATCACAGTATCACTATTGGCTCCCTCTGTAATGTATATACAGTACATATCTCAGTATCACTATTGGCTCCCTCTGTAATGTATATACATATCTCAGTATCACTATTGACTCCCTCTGTAATGTATATACAGTACATATCTCAGTATCACTATTGGCTCCCTCTGTAATGTATATACAGTACATATCTCAGTATCACTATTGGCTCCCTCTAATGTATATACAGTACATATCTCAGTATCACTATTGACTCCCTCTGTAATGTATATACAGTACATATCTCAGTATCACTATTGGCTCCCTCTGTAATGTATATACATATCACAGTATCACTATTGGCTCCCTCTGTAATGTATATACATATCACAGTATCACTATTGGCTCCCTCTGTAATGTATATACATATCTCAGTATCACTATTGGCTCCCTCTGTAATGTATATACATATCACAGTATCACTATTAGCTCCCTATGTAATGTATACATATCACAGGGGTATCAATGAGCAATATTACAGTGTTATAAAAGCCAAACTGCACTGAGATATGGGAAATTATCATGAGATTTTATTTACAAGCATCTGTTTGACATCCTGGTACGTGGCACATTTATATGAAAATCAAATGATTGGCAAATAGCAATGGTGAATGGTGTATCCAACGTGTTCTGTGTAACTAATTAGTTTATTAACCCCTTAAGGACAGGGCATTTCGGAGCATTTTTGCCATAACTACATTAAAACAGAAATAAAAAAAACTTGGCTTTTTTTTTTTAATTTACCTATTAAAACTATATATATTTTTTTTTTAGTAGACAACCCAAAGCTTGATCTAGGCCCATTTTGGTATATTTCATGCCACCATTTCACCGCCAAATAAACAAAAAAAAAAAACATTAACTTTTTCACAAACTTTAGGTTTCTCACTGAAATTTACAAATAGTTTGTGCAATCATGGCACAAATTAATGTAAAAGCTTCTCTGGGATCCCCTTTGTTCAAAAATAGCAGACATATATATGGCTTTGCCATTGCTTTTTGGTAATTAGAAGGCCACTAATTGCAGCTGCGTATCACACTTATTCCCAGCATTGAAGGGGTTAATTAGGTAGCTTGTACGGTTCATTTTAGCTTTAGTGTAGAGGTTAGGCTCCCACCTGACCCTTCCCACCTCATGATCCCTCTAAAACAGTTTTTAGACGTTTTTTCATTCATTTTTTAATCATTATTTTCTTCAGTGTAGGATTAACCCCTTACCTTCCCACCTTCCTGATTCCTCCCAAAAAGCTCTCTAACCCTCCCCCCTCTAACTAGTTTCCGCCATCTTAGGTACTGGCAGCTGTCTGAATGTACCCAGTTATGTAGCTATTTTTATTTAATAATAAACAAAAAATTCTGTAGTGTAGCTGCCCCCCTCATTACCCTACCCCCTCCCAGATTGTTTACCCACCCTCTAATCCCCCCTGCACTAAACTATTTGTTTTTTTCAGCAGTGTAGCAATCCCACCCGCTCCCAACCCCTTCAGCGATGGGCCGCCCACCCACCTCTCTCCTAACCCTCCCACGCCAACAACGATCTTCACCACAGCAGTCAGATGCAGAGAGGGCCACAGAGTGCCACTCTGCCTCTCTATTTCTGCACTGCCCCACTCACGGGGCATGCAGATATAGCGCAATTTTGGTACTTTTAGCGAGATCGCGGCAGAGGGAGGCCCAGGACAGCAGCTTCGTACAGGGTATGACGGTGGACCTTAAGGGCATAATGAACAGTGTCGTACAGGGTACGGTGCTGGTCGTTAAATAGCAGCTGTAGTGTTCTCCACCAAGGATTTTGCCACCCGGGTGGGGGCAGTGTAACTCTTTGTGTAACGTGACACACCGTATAAGCGCGGCACCGTGTGACACACCGTATAAGCGCGGCACCACGTGACACACTGCATAACTGCTTCTGAGGAAGACTAAGTACAGTTCAAAACACTGTGAATATTAAAGGTTTTTATTAGAAAAATGCATTGATGTTATGCATTTAATTTACTATTAAACTACCCTTTGAGCTAAAACATTACAACCCTAAGTGTTTCATTTCACATTGCAAGTATCTTGGAAAATGAAAGAAGGTGGCGCTCTTAGTGAAGAACTTTCTTTCAATTAGAATAATAACTGTAAATACAGAATGCTTTATTTTACACTGTGGTTATATTATATATATGTTTCTCTCTTGCACCCATAGTGTCATCTCTGCAAAGCCAACTCAGTGTTTAGTCATTTCAAGGTTCATAGAAAAACTTAAAGGGACATTCCAGCCAAAATTGGAATCCACATGGATGTATTTCAGCTTTGAATAGAAGCATTTTTGTAATATACATGTATTAGCAAAAATGCTTCTAATAAAAGTTATAGCGGTTTCAAAAGTGTATTTAAAGGGACAGTAAACAAACAGAATGTTATATAATTCTGCACATAGTACAGAATTATATAACATCATCTTAGCGGCAGCTTTATAAAGCAAGCATTGCAAGATTTTTTATTCCAAAGTTGGATTTACCGGTTCTCTGCTCCAGGCTCTACTGAGCGGGTCTTGTTTTTCAAAAGCGCTTCGCTACCAGAGCGGGAGAGAGGTACATTCAGTTCACTGGCGCAATCTGGAACGCTGTGATTAGACAGCGCGCCCGTGAAGTGCTTTTGAAAAACAAGACCCGCTTAGTAAAGCCTGGAGCAGAGACCAGGTAAATCCAATTTTGGAATAAAAAAAAAATCTTGCAATGCTTTTATGTGACAGAATTATATAACATTATTTTGTGAGTTTACTGTCCCTTTAAGCTAGTATTTATATTTATTGATCCTTTACATTGGGTTAAAGCTAGTATTATATTTATTGATGCTTTACGTTGGGTATAAGCTAGTATTATATTTATTGATCCTTTACGTTGGGTTAAAGCTAGTATTATATTTATTGATCCTTTACGTTGGGTTAAAGCTAGTATTATATTTATTGATCCTTTACGTTGGGTTAAAGCTAGTATTATATTTATTGATCCTTTACGTTGGGTTAAAGCTAGTATTATATTTATTGATCCTTTACGTTGGGTTAAAGCTAGTATTATATTTATTGATCCTTTACGTTGGGTTAAAGCTAGTATTATATTTATTGATCCTTTACGTTGGGTTAAAGCTAGTATTATATTTATTGATCCTTTAGGTTGGGTATAAGCTAGTATTATATTTATTGATCCTTTACGTTGGGTTAAAGCTAGTATTATATTTATTGATCCTTTACGGTGGGTAAAAGCTAGTATATTTATTGATCCTTTACGTTGGGTTAAAGCTAGCATTCTATTTATTGATCCTTTACGTTGGGTTAAAGCTAGTATTTATAAGATGATGGATACTGGTTAATTTTGTTTTGTTTCTGAATAAAGCTTTTTCAAAACCAAGTTACAAAAGTGATCTAGAAAGACGAGGCACATCAGTATTTCAAATACAGCCACTGCTATCAATTTAACCTATTCATTTGCTCACAGGTTTAGCCACATTCATTATAAATCCATGTGCAGGATCCTATTCAGCTGAACCTTTAACTGAAATCAGGTGCAGGGACAGGTGGCCGCTCGGCACAATGCGGTAAGCTCTCAGGTGCAGGGACAGGTGGCCGCTCGGCACAATGCGGTAAGCTCTCAGGTGCAGGGACAGGTGGCCGCTCGGCACAATGCGGTAAGCTCTCAGGTGCAGGGACAGGTGGCCGCTCGGCACAATGCGGTAAGCTCTCAGGTGCAGGGACAGGTGGCAGCTCGGCACAATGCGGTAAGCTCTCAGGTGCAGGGACAGGTGGCAGCTCGGCACAATGCGGTAAGCTCTCAGGTGCAGGGACAGGTGGCAGCTCGGCACAATGCGGTAAGCTCTCAGGTGCAGGGACAGGTGGCAGCTCGGCACAATGCAGAAAGCTCTCAGGTGGAGGGATAGGTGGTATATCAGCACAATGCAGTAAGCTCTCAGATGCAGGGATAGGTGGAAGCTCAGCACAGTGCAGTAAGCACTAGAGGGGTAGGTGGGTGCTCAGCTCAGTAAGCTTTCAGGTGCAGGGATAGCTGGAAGCTCAGCACAGTAAGCACTATAGAGGGGTAGGTGGGAGCTCAGCACAGTGCAGTAAGCACTATAGAGGGGTAGGTGGGAGCTCAGCACAGTGCAGTAAGCAGCACTATAGAGGGGTAGGTGGGAGATCAGCACAGTGCAGTAAGCAGCACTATAGAGGGGTAGGTGGGAGATCAGCACAGTGCAGTAAGCAGCACTATAGAGGGGTAGGTGGGAGATCAGCACAGTGCAGTAAGCAGCACTATAGAGGGGTAGGTGGGAGATCAGCACAGTGCAGTAAGCAGCACTATAGAGGGGTAGGTGGGAGCTCAGCACAGTGCAGTAAGCACTATAAAGGGGTAGGTGGGAGCTCAGCACAGTGCAGTAAGCACTATAAAGGGGTAGGTGGGAGCTCAGCAAAGTAAGCACTATAGAGGGGTAGGTGGGAGCTCAGCACAGTAAGCACTATAGAGGGGTAGCTGGGAGCTCAGCACAGGCAGTAAGCACTATAGAGGGGTAGCTGGGAGCTCAGCACAGGCAGTAAGCACTATAGAGGGGTAGCTGGGAGCTCAGCACAGGCAGTAAGCACTATAGAGGGGTAGCTGGGAGCTCAGCACAGGCAGTAAGCACTATAGAGGGGTAGGTGGGAGCTCAGCTCAGTAAGCTCTCAGGTACAGGGATAGATGAAAGCTCAGCACAGTAAGCACTATAGAGGGGTAGCTGGGAGCTTAGCACTGTGCAGTAAGCACTATAATAGAGGGGTAGATGAGAGCTCAGCTCAGTAAGCTCTCAGGTACAGGGATAGCTGGAAGCTCAGCACAATGCAGTAAGCAATATAGAGGGGTAGGTGGGCGCTCAGCACAGTAAGCAATATAGAGGGGTAGGTGGGAGCTCAGCACAATGCAGTAAGCACTATAGAGCAGTAGCTGGGAGCTCTATAGAGGTGAAGGCATAATAGTTTAAGAGATACAAGATCAGAATACTCTAAAGTTGTAGAGCCGCAAGGTCAGCTCAGGGAGCTCACATCTTGCACAGGGGGAGCTCACATCTTGCACAGGGAGAGCTCACATCTTGCACAGGTGGAGCTCAGTTATCCTGCAGCCAGAGAAATGCGCGCCCCCCGTACTTACCAGCGCCAGCAGCCTGTAGGAGAGCTGCATAAGGACGCTGCTCACGCCGCACAGGCCTTCCTCCAGCAGCGGGGGAAAGTTCTGCCTCACCCCGCTGCGATTGTTCATGAAGTGCTTGGGACAGCTCGGCAGCGCGCCCTTCACCCGCTTCGGTTTAGGCTCCGCCATGTTCACCGTTATATAAAAGTATCAGGTTAGGTTAGGTTAGGTTAGGGTTATGCGCGCGCTTACTGTACGGGAGGGGCCAGAGCTGCGTCACGCGCCTCCAAGCATCCGCTGGTTGTGCGCGTGACCGGTACAGCAACTCTCGTGACCTGAATTATACAACAATCAGAAGAAAATAATTACATTTGTTCTTATGATTTACAAGTTAATCAATAATAGTTTATCCCATTGCTTAGAAATACTAAATGTCCAACCATCATCTGTCTATTTATCTGTCGATCTGTACATCTGTCTGCCCATCTGTATATTTATCTATTTATCTGTAGTCATCTGTATATCTGTCTGCCCATCTGTCTATTTATCTGTACATCTGTCTGTCCATTTATCTATCTATTTATCTGTACATCTGTCTATCTGTCCATTTATCTATCTATTTATCTGTACATCTGTCTAGCTGTACATCTGTATATGTATCTGTCTATTTATCTGTACATCTGTCTATCTGTACATCTGTAGATCTGTCTGCCCATCTGTATATTTATCTATTTATCTGTAGTCATCTGTATATTTATCTGTCTGTTTATCTGTACATCTGTCTGCCCATCTGTCTATTTATCTGTACATCTGTATATTTATCTGTCTATTTATTTGTACACCTGTCTATTTATCTGTACATCTGTCTATTTATCTGCACATCTGTATATTTATCTGTCTATTTATCTGTACATCTGTCTATTTATCTGTCTATCTGTACATCTGTATATTTATCTGTACATCTGTCTATTTATCTGCCCATCTGTCTATTTATCTGTCTGTTTATCTGGGCATCAGTCTAGTTATCTGTAGTCATCTGTATATTTATCTGTAGTCATCTGTATATTTATCTGTACATCTGTCTATTTATCTGCCCATCTGTCTTTTTATCTGTACATCTGTCTGTCTATGTATCTGTCTATTTATCTGTACATCTGTCTATTTATCAGTACATCTGTATATTTATCTGTAGTCATCTGTAAATTTATCTGTACATCTGTCTATTTATCTGTCTATATATATATGTCTATTTATTTGTACACCTGTCTATTTATCTGCACATCTGTATATTTATCTGTCTATTTATCTGCACATCTGTCTATTTATCTATCTTTACATCTGTCTATTTATCTGTACATCTGTCTATCTGTACATCTGTCTATTTATCTGTACATCTGTATATTTATCTGTACATCTGTCTATTTATCTGCCCATCTGTCTATTTATCTGGGCATCAGTCTAGTTATCTATAGTCATCTGTATATTTATCTGTAGTCATCTGTATATTTATCTGTACATCTGTCTATTTATCTGCCCATCTGTCTATTTATCTGTACATCTGCCTATCTGTCTATGTATCTGTCTATTTATCTGTACATCTGTCTATTTATCAGTACATCTGTATATTCATCTGTAGTCATCTGTATATTTATCTGTACATCTGTCTATCTGTCTATATATCTGTCTATTTATTTGTACACCTGTCTATTTATCTGCACATCTGTATATTTATCTGTCTATTTATCTGCACATCTGTCTATTTATCTGTCTATCTGTACATCTGTCTATTTATCTGTACATCTGTCTATCTGTACATCTGTCTATTTATCTGTACATCTGTATATTTATCTGTACATCTGTCTATTTATCTGCCCATCTGTCTATTTATCTGGGCATCAGTCTAGTTATCTGTAGTCATCTGTATATTTATCTGTAGTCATCTGTATATTTATCTGTACATCTGTCTATTTATCTGCCCATCTGTCTATTTATCTGTACATCTGTCTATGTATCTGTCTATTTATCTGTACATCTGTATATTTATCAGTACATCTGTATATTTATCTGTAGTCATCTGTATATTTATCTGTACATCTGTCTATTTATCTGTATATATATCTGTCTATTTATTTGTACATCTGTCTATTTATCGGTACATCTGTATATTTATCTGTCTATTTATCTGTACATCTGTCTATCTATATCTGTATATCTGTACATCTGTCTATCTGTACATCTGTCTATTTATCTGTCTATCTGTACATCTGTCTATCTGTACATCTGTATATTTATCTGTACATCTGTCTATGTATCTGTATATTTATCCTTACATCTGTCTATTTATCTGTACATCTGTCTATTTGTCTGTACATCTGTATATTTATCTGTGCATCTGTCTATGTATCTGTACATCGGTCTATTTATTTGTAGTCATCTGTATATTTATCATCATAAATAGACATCAGTCTATTTATCTGTAGTCATCTGTATATTTATCTGTAGTTATCTGTATATTTATCTGTAGTCATCTGCATATTTATCTGTACATCTGTATATTTATCTGTACATCTGTCTATTTATCTATAGTCATCTGCATATTTATCTGTACATCTGTATATTTATCTGTACATCAGTCTATATAGCTGTACATCTGTCTATTTATCTGTAGTCATCTGTATATTTATCTGTACATCTTTTTTTTTCTGTACATCAGTCTATATATCTGTACATCTGTCTATTTATCTTTAGTCATCTGTATATTTATCTGTACATCTGTATATTTATCTGTACATCAGTCTATTTATCTGTAGTCATCTGTATATTTATCTGTAGTCATCTGTATATTTATCTGTACATCAGTCTATTTATCTGTAGTCATCTGTATATCTGTACATCAGTCTATTTATCTGTAGTCATCTGTATATTTATCTGTACATTTGTCTATCTGTAGTCATCTGTATATTTATCTGTAGTCATCAGTATATTTATCTGTAGTCATCTGTATATTTATCTGTACATTTGTCTATCTGTAGTCATCTGTATATTTATCTGTACATCTGTATATTTATCTGTAGTCATCTGTATATTTATCTGTAGTCATCTGTATATTTATCTGTCTATCTGTACATCTGTCTATTTATCTGTACATCTGTATATTTATCTGTACATCTGTCTATTTATCTGCCCATCTGTCTATTTATCTGTCTGTTTATCTGGGCATCAGTCTAGTTATCTGTAGTCATCTGTATATTTATCTGTAGTCATCTGTATATTTATCTGTACATTTGTCTATTTATCTGCCCATCTGTCTATTTATCTGTACATCTGTCTATCTGTCTATGTATCTGTCTATTTATCTGTACACCTGTCTATCTGTACATCTGTCTATTTATCTGTACATCTGTCTATTTATCAGTACATCTGTATATTTATCTGTAGTCATCTGTATATTTATCTGTACATCTGTCTATTTATCTGTCTATATATCTGTCTATTTATTTGTACATCTGTCTATTTATCTGCATATCTGTATATTTATCTGTCTATTTATCTGCACATCTGTATATTTATCTGTCTATCTGTACATCTGTCTATTTATCTGTACATCTGTCTATTTATCTGTACATCTGTCTATTTATCTGTCCATCTGTCTATTTATCTGGGCATCAGTCTAGTTATCTGTAGTCATCTGTATATTTATCTGTACATCTGTCTATTTATCTGCCCATCTGTCTATTTATCTGTACATCTGTCTATTTATCTGTCTATGTATCTGTCTATTTATCTGTACATCTGTATATTTATCAGTACATCTGTATATTTATCTGTAGTCATCTGTATATTTATCTGTACATCTGTCTATTTATCTGTATATATATCTGTCTATTTATTTGTACATCTGTCTATTTATTTGTACATCTGTATATTTATCTGTCTATTTATCTGTACATCTGTCTATCTACATCTGTATATCTGTACATTTGTCTATCTATCTGCACATCTGTCTATCTGTACATCTGTCTATTTATCTGTCTATCTGTACATCTGTCTATCTGTACATCTGTATATTTATCTGTACATCTGTCTATCTGTATATTTATCCTTACATCTGTCTATTTATCTGTACATCTGTCTATTTGTCTGTACATCTGTATATTTATCTGTGCATCTGTCTATGTATCTGTACATCGGTCTATTTATTTGTAGTCATCTGTATATTTATCATCATAAATAGACATCAGTCTATTTATCTGTAGTCATCTGCATATTTATCTGTACATCTGTATATTTATCTGTACATCTGTCTATTTATCTATAGTCATCTGTATATTTATCTGTACATCTGTATATTTATCTGTACATCAGTCTATATATCTGTACATCTGTCTATTTATCTGTAGTCATCTGTATTTTTATCTGTACATCTGTATATTTATCTGTACATCTGTCTATTTATCTTTAGTCATCTGTATATTTATCTGTACATCTGTATATTTATCTGTAGTCATCTGTATATTTATCTGTAGTCATCTGTATATTTATCTGTACATCAGTCTATTTATCTGTAGTCATCTGTATATTTATCTGTACATCAGTCTATTTATCTGTAGTCATCTGTATAGTTATCTGTACATTTGTCTATCTGTAGTCATCTGTATATTTATCTGTAGTCATCTGTATATTTATCTGTACATTTGTCTATCTGTAGTCATCTGTATATTTATCTGTACATCTGTATATTTATCTGTAGTCATCTGTATATTTATCTGTAGTCATCTGTGTATTTATCTGTACATCTGTCTATCTGTACATCTGTCTATTTACCTGTACATCTGTATATTTATCTGTACATCTGTCTATTTATCTGCCCATCTGTCTATTTATCTGTCTGTTTATCTGGGCATCAGTCTAGTTATCTGTAGTCATCTGTATATTTATCTGTAGTCATCTGTATATATATATCTGTACATCTGTCTATTTATCTGCCCATCTGTCTATGTATCTGTACATCTGTCTATCTGTCTATGTATCTGTCTATTTATCTGTACATCTGTCTATTTATCAGTACATCTGTATATTTATCTGTAGTCATCTGTATATTTATCTGTACATCTGTTTATTTATCTGTCTATATTGCTGTCTATTTATTTGTACATCTGTCTATCTGCACATCTGTATTTTTATCTGTCTATTTATCTGCACATCTGTATATTTATCTGTCTATCTGTACATCTGTCTATTTATCTGTACATCTGTCTATCTGTACATCTGTCTATTTATCTGTACATCTGTATATTTATCTGTACATCTGTCTATTTATCTGCCCATCTGTCTATTTATCTGGGCATCAGTCTAGTTATCTGTAGTCATCTGTATATTTATCTGTACATCTGTCTATTTATCTGCCCATCTGTCTATTTATCTGTACATCTGTCTGTCTATGTATCTGTCTATTTATCTGTACATCTGTATATTTATCAGTACATCTGTATATTTATCTGTAGTCATCTGTATATTTATCTGTACATCTGTCTATATATCTGTCTATTTATTTGTACATCTGTCTATTTATCTGTATATATATCTGTCTATTTATTTGTACATCTGTCTATTTATCGGTACATCTGTATATTTATCTGTATATATATCTGTCTATTTATTTGTACATCTGTCTATTTATCTGTATATATATCTGTCTATTTATTTGTACATCTGTCTATTTATCGGTACATCTGTATATTTATCTGTCTATTTATCTGTACATCTGTCTATCTATATCTGTATATCTGTATATCTGTCTATTTATCTGTACATCTGTCTATTTATCTGTATATGTATCTGTACATCTGTATATTTATCTGTACATCTGTCTATTTATCTGTATATGTGTCTGTACATCTGGCTATTTATCTGTAGTCATCTGTATATTTATCTGTACATCTGTCTATATATCTGTCTATTTATTTGTACATCTGTCTATTTATCGGTACATCTGTATATATATCTGTCTATTTATTTGTACATCTGTCTATTTATCTGTATATATATCTGTCTATTTATTTGTACATCTGTCTATTTATCTGTATATATATCTGTCTATTTATTTGTACATCTGTCTATTTATCGGTACATCTGTATATTTATCTGTCTATTTATCTGTACATCTGTCTATCTATATCTGTATATCTGTACATCTGTCTATCTGTACATCTGTCTATTTATCTGTACATCTGTCTATTTATCTGTACATCTGTCTATTTATCTGTATATGTGTCTGTACATCTGTCTATTTATCTGTATATGTATCTGTACATCTGTATATTTATCTGTACATCTGTCTATTTATCTGTATATGTGTCTGTACATCTGTCTATTTATCTGTACATCTGTCTATTTATCTGTACATCTGTCTATTTATCTGCCCATCTGTCTATTTATCTGTATATGTGTCTGTACATCTGCCTATTTATCTGTACATCTGTCTATTTATCTGTATATGTGTCTGTACATCTGTCTATTTATCTGTATATGTGTCTGTACATCTGTATATTTATCTGTACATCTGTCTATTTATCTGTATATGTGTCTGTACATCTGTCTATTTATCTGTATATTTATCTGTACATCTGTATATTTATCCATCTCTCATTATCATCTGACAGTAAAGTCCTATAGGCTTCACCGTTTCACATCATGACCTCTATCATTTCTTTTGCACTTCAGGGTGGCTGACTTTCCCAGTCACATTTTATCAGGACAGGGAGTGGCATCTGATGTCCCTTCACAGTGGCACTTGTTCCTATATAAGTGGCAGATCCCAGTAACACAATGATGTACTGATCTGTCACCTGCACTTAGGT
This sequence comes from Bombina bombina, assembly GCF_027579735.1. NCBI lineage: Eukaryota > Metazoa > Chordata > Amphibia > Anura > Bombinatoridae > Bombina > Bombina bombina. The sequence goes on along the minus strand of NC_069505.1, from coordinate 233,785,083 downwards.
ACCTGCACCTGGCTTTTCACCCCATTTGTGCCACATAATCTCTGTACTTATATATGTGTCATTACCAGGTCATTAAGAACCTATCATAGCACATTCTTGCAAAACTGCTGCCATATAGTTCTGCACAAATGGGCTGGCTCCTAAGCTTACGTCCCTGCTTTTCAACCAAAGATACCAAGAGAACAAAGAAAATATGATAATAGAAGTAAATTAGAAAGTTATTTAAAATCACATGCTCTATGAAATGAACATTTTAGGTTTTTTATGCCATTACATTTTGACCTTTCCATCCCTTTAAATGCTGCGTAAGTGCATTATTCACATGTGAATCATTAGTAGTTGTGCCAATACTGTTACATAATAATCTCAAACAGGATCATAAAAAGAAACAACGCTCATGTCTAGGATCTCAGTCCTGAAATCCCAGTATTGCTGACGAATCTGCAGAAGAAATAAAGCTAACAGAAGGGCTCCAAAATCCTGCATTTACTTCCAAAATTGTTCCAATATTGAGAAAAAATAGATAAAATACACTTACAGAGATTAAGGAATGCAAAGTACTAAATATGAAGTGCTAGGAATTTCTCACAAGCTCCCAGCTGACATTCTCAGACTTACGTGAGGACATAGCTGCTTCCAACCAACCCAGTGTAGGAACAACAGCATAGAACGTTACTTTTTAACATTATTATTTTACATTTGATGCTGTTCCTACACTCAAAAATACCTAGAGACCCCCACCCTGACCCATTATTATAAAACCCATAAACCTCTTGTAAAATAAAGCCCTTATATAAGCTTTAAAGGGACACAACCCATTTCTTTTTTCTTTCATGATTCAGATAGAGCAGCAATTTTAGGCAACTTTCTAATTTACTCCTATTATCAAATTTTCTTCATTCTCTTGGTATCTTTATTTGAAAAGCAAGAATGTAAGTTTAGATGCTGGCCCATTTTTTGGTGAACACCTGGGTTGCTCTTGCTGATTGGTGGATAAATTCACCCACCAATAAACAAGTGCTGTCCAGGGTCTGAACCAAAAATTGTCTGGCTCAGCTTAGATGCCTTCTTTTTCAAATAAAGATAGTAAGAGAACAAAGAAAAATTTATAATAGGTGTAAATTAGAAAGTTGCTTAAAATTGCTGCTATATCTGAATCACAAAAGAAAAAAAAATAGGTTCAGTTTCCCTTTAATAGCCAGATGATCACTGTGTTAATAGTTATCACCTGGCATGAATAAATTAATGTATTTAAGTAGAGTCTAATGCCCCTATGTGCAGATAAAAGTTATATCACTATACCCAAATGCCCTAATTTATATGAAGATTGCCCCTTCTTGTTTTAACTAGAGAGTTTAGAAAAAACACAGACAATTGTTTACATATACAGTATACATAGAATAATGGAATAGCCATAATCTTCTGAAACCCCCAAATATAATAATATGTTGGTTTCTCACTGGAAAAAAAAAAGAACCTACAGTGAGTATTAAATGTGAGCAGCATCCAAAAACTCCAAAGTAGCTCAGTACATGGGTGGAAATAGCTCAGCAGTTAAAAGGTTCAGAACTATATACACACCCCAATGACAATCACATGTACAGCTGCTGATTGGAGCATACTCTTCATGCAATGACATGATTGACAGGCAAGTGGTTGCATGGTGCATATGCACCCAGTCATGTATAACACTTTTGTTGGCACTAGGCACGCTTGCCTTCATTCCCCCCTGCTCAATGTGATTGGTTGAAGCTGAGTATATAAGGTGGTACTCAAAATCAGCAGAACAGCGCTTACCTGATTAGCCCTCCTCCTGACCATGCCATTCCACTACAGGTGTTTGGGAAACGCACCTCATTCCTTTCATTCTTTATTTTGCCTCACCTTTATCTGTTACTACTAATGAAGAGAAATTAGGTGCTGCTGCTGCAGGGCAGAGAGAGAGATATCAGAGGATGTTACACTTTGCTGCCAACCAATAAGAGCAGTCTTCTTCCAACCAATAAGAGCAGAGTGTGCCTTATGGTACAAGTGGTATTGCTAACTTCTCTTCTTCTCTAACCAGTTACAGCTCACCGTGTATAAATCTGTAATTGGCTAATGGCTGTCACGTGATAGAAGGGGCTAGTTTTAAGTAAACTTTAAAAAAATGCAATCACTTTGTCTTTTTATTATGAATTTGTTGATTATGCAACTCTACTGTATTGAACGGTGCTTTAAACCTATAGGCCTAATGAGCAGTGTATCCAGGTCTGGTTATCTTCATCACCCTTAAAAAGACAAATGCCCAAATGCTTATTCTATAGAAAACCACACAAGAGAAAAATAGAGCTGTAATATAATGATCCATGGGATAGTGTTGCACAGGTGAAAACGTTACATTCCAATTATAACTTTTATAATGAAAGATTTTCAAGAATAGTCCAGCGTAGAAATTCCAGGTAATTCTCTAATTTCTATACAGTATGTGCACCTCCCTACACTACTTTTTAAAATGTATTTTTTTTGTACCTTTCCCTGTTATATGTCTAGATTGCTATTTTTACCTTAATATACTCTATTCTACATACTAGAAATATCCTACAAATGTGATAAGGAACAACATCTTAAAGGGACACTGTACCCAAAAATGTTATTTCTTGATTCAGATTGAGCATGAAATTTTAAGAAAATTTCGAATTTACTCCTATTATCAAATTTTCTTCATTCTTTTGGTATCTTTATTTGAAATGCAAGGATGTAAGTTTAGATTCCGGCTCATTTTTGGTGAACAACCTGGGTTGTCCTTGCTGATTGGTGGATAAATTCATCCACCAATAAAAAAAGTGCTGTCCAGAGTACTGAAACAAAAAAAAAGCTTAGATGCCTTCTTTTTCAAATAATGATAGCAAGAGAACGAAGAAAAATTGATAATAGGAGTAAATTAGAAAGTTGCTTAAAATTGCATGCTCTTTCTGAATTACAAAAGAAAACATTTGGGTTCAGTATCCCTTTAATGATAGAGGCTTTTTGGGAGTTAAATGATTCAGGGATGTGTATGAATAAATAATTTATTAGACATGTAAGCCGTAATAAATATGATAATTATAGGGTATATCACATTAGGAAAATGTTTTTTTTATCTTTTTAACTTCTGGTTTATTTTTAACGATTGATTTTTATTCTTTTAGGGATTTTTAGAATGTAATGAATCATTTGGTTAGGATCTCTGCTTGGTAATATTGATTGCCATTGTTTACTGTGAGAAAGTGTTAAGATTAAACTGGGGTAACACTGTAATGATTGCATTGGTGAGTATAAAAAATCTGGTTACCATCCATCGAAACGGATTGCGATACTTTGAAATATAATAGGATCATGTGACTGAATGTGATCCAAAAAGGGGAAGTCCACCGCCTTGTGACGTATCGGCGCCATCTTTAAATAACTAAATCAGAATGGTCTATAATATCCTACTGAGGAAGGCAATTCAATTTTACTTTGTTATTTCTTCAAATCACATAAGGATTAGACCAGGGGGCGATTTAACATGCAGTGGATGCTGCTTCCGACCCCGATCGTTTCTAGTCCGCCAGAAACAGAAGTTAAGAAGCAGTGGTCGTAAGACGGCTGCTCCTTAACTTCTCCGCTACCTTTTAGGTGGTGGACTAAAATCATCCCGATCCGATCGGGATGCTTGACACCCCCTACTAGTGGCCGATTGGCCATCGGTGAGCAGGGAGCGTCATTGCACAAGCATTTTCACTATCAAAATGCTTGTGCAATGTTAAATGCTGACAGCGTATGCTGTCAGCATTTAGCAAGATCGAGCGGACATGATTCGCTACAACGAATCATGTCCACTTGACCCAACATAAATCTTCCCCTGCGAGTGTATATTAAACAGGCAAAGTACTCTTTCCAGCCTGGTTGTACTGGTATCGACGCAAAAGGAACCGCCGTCCCCCCACATCGCAACTACCTAAATTAAACTATTAACCCACATTGCAAATACTAAATAAATGCATTAACCTCCAAACCGCCATGATCCCACATTGCACTACCGAAATTAAACTATTAACCCCTAAACCGCCGCCCCCCACATTGCAACTACCTAAATTAAACTATTAAACCCTAAACCTAACACCCCCTAACTTTAACATAATTGAAATTCACCTAAATTAAAGTTACAATATTACTAACTACCTAGTTAAAATAAATACAAACTTACCTGTGAAATAAAAATAAAACATATGATCTATCCGACGGCGCTAACTGCCAGGACCTAAGCTCCTATAACAATTGGGTCTCTAGATACCCAAAAAAAAGTCTAAAAGAATTGTGATGTGTTAGGAGCGCCTAGTGAAAGGCTAGGTCTAAATAAGGGTATGAACTATAAGTGTCGTTAAGTATACTAGCACAATGAGCCCAAATTGACAAATTTAATATAGCATTTGCTTACAAGTATAATATACAATATCTGCAGATGATAACAAGTTAAAAAAGCTTAAAAGTATATGGATCCATAATACTTCATAAAAACAATCAATGGTGACATAATTAATAATAAAAAAACAATTTAAAAAAGAGAGATACAGAAGTAATACAGTAAGGTTACTGTATGAGAATATGTATGGATTGGATGTCCTAGGAGACAGCAATGAGGATGGGGTCGTGAGACCAGAGATAAATAGTATATGTGAAAATACCAAATAAAATCCTGTGAACAATTAATAAAAATGTAAAATCAATAGAACCAATAAAAAATGAATAAAGTCTCGGAAGTGGTGGTGTATGAATCAGTTAAGATGTCCTCGTGGTCCAAATGTGTAAAAATCCAATGAAAAATAATATGAAGTTTAGAATAATGTGATGTGTGAGTCTCCTCGTGATCCGAGTGTAAATCCAAAAAATCAAAAAATTCAAAGAATATATCAAAAAATCAAAGAATCAAAAAATATATATATACTTCAGTGGTAGTGATAATAATCCAACAGTGAAAAATCCAATACAGACAATGTCATAAATCAAACAGTAAAAAACTGTGAACACTGGTTAACAGAAGTCCATGTGAACAACGTCATAAAAAATACTTAATGTAAGAGACAAATGATGTAGAAAAATTTAAAAAATGTGAGAAGATCCAATCCCTGTGAAAAAAGAAAAATACAACATAGAGCAGTAATGTTTAAAATAAGTTTGCAAAAATAAGAATAAAACTCACCATATATGCCAACGCGTTTCGGCCCACCAATAGGGCCTTTATCAAGACTGATATATGGTTGGTGAGATTGCTTGTTATATACCTGTTTGGGTTGTGAAATTAGCGCCAAATTTCTCAATTGCGCCAAAAAATTGACCTTTAGACCCGGAAGTTAAGATAAAACGGATGTGGGAGTTCCGGTATTAAATTTGGCCTATTACGTAGTGTTGTGATGTATTATAATGTTTTAGCCCATCTTTTCTTAGTGAGGTAGTGTTCAACAAATATTGTCTTCCTGTGCTGATATCCCTATAGATTAATTTGGTTGTTAAATACCTGTTAGGATGATGTTTACCTTTTAGGCGTCTAAGACCGGATATCCGGTTTCGCTGTTCTACCGGAAGTGGATAAGAACCGGAAGTTGACTAAAACCGGAAGTCGGTTTGTTTCGTCAAAACCGGAACTTGCCTAGAAGGGGGTAGACATGTGTCTGAAAGATGTTCAGTGGTAGAAAAAATTGATAGGTGTATTGTGGCTCCTAATGATTAAGAAATAATGAGTATGGTATAGGAACTTGATTATAACAAGTGTAGCTTAGATTGTCCACCTATTATATCAGGAAAATGTTCATGTGAACCTATGATGTGGTAAAAAATGTGAATCTATTGTAAATTGAATAATAAATATTAATTAATGCGATAGATCTAATCCTAAAAGAAATATATAATATATAAAATATAATATAATAAGGCCGATTGTAATAGTGGTTCTGTGGGTAAATGACTTATATATAGAGTGTAGATTGGTCATTAGGATTATGACCTATCTGTAACTTTCCATTGAGGAATTGGTAAATCCAGACTGCTAGACAGTGATAGAGAGATCAGAATCGTTTTAAAATTGACATAGGTTGGAAAACATTAGCTTAAAAACGGCAAGAATAAGAGGAGTGAACCTCCTAATCATTCTCAATATTTATTTATAAACGGAAAACCATATAGTATCATAGTTGAGATGATGCGTTTGGGGGAGTATTTAGAACCTTAAATTAAACTACTGGCTACAGTTACATCGAGTGGTGTTCTCATGTAGAAATCTATATCTATTATAGAGGTGTTTATAGGTGTTCCATATGTGGGGTCATTCATTTTAGATGTAATAGATGGGATAAGTCCTCCTTATTATTGAGACCCTTAGGATAAAGACAGTCAAGTTCGTAGATCCATCTTGATTCGGCTACAAGAAGTTTTCTTTCATAATCCCCGCCTCTCCAATTAGGTCTAATTCGTTGAATCCCATAATAGCTGAAATCTTTAAGGCCTAGATTTAGAGTTCGGCGGTAGCCGTCAAAACCAGCGTTAGAGGCTCCTAACGCTGGTTTTGGCCGCCCGCTGGTATTTGGAGTCAGTGATTAAAGGGTCTAACGCTCACTTTTCAGCCGCGACTTTTCCATACCGCAGATCCCCCTACGCCATTTGCGTAGCCTATCTTTTCAATGGGATCTTTCTAACGCTGGTATTTAGAGTCGTTTCTGCAGTGAGCGTTAGAGCTCTAACGACAAGATTCCAGCCGCCTGAAAATAGCAGGAGTTAAGAGCTTTCTGGCTAACGCCGGTTTATAAAGCTCTTAACTACTGTACCCTAAAGTACACTAACACCCATAAACTACCTATGTACCCCTAAACCGAGGTCCCCCCACACCGCCGCCACTCGATTAAAATTTTTAACCCCTAATCTGCCGACCGCCACCTACGTTATACTTATGTACCCCTAATCTGCTGCCCCTAACACCGCCGACCCCTGTATTATATCTATTAACCCCTAACTTGCCCCCCACAACGTCGCCGCAAGCTACTTAAAATAATTAACCCCTAATCTTCCGACCGCAAATCGCCGCCACCTACGTTATCCCTATGTACCCCTAATCTGCTACCCCTAACATCGCCGACCCCTATGTTATATTTATTAACCCCTAATCTGCCCCCCACAACGTCGCCGACACCTACCTACACTTATTAACCCCTAATCTGCCGAGCGGACCTGAGCGCTACTATAATAAAGTTATTAAGCCCTAATCCGCCTCACTAACCCTATCATAAATAGTATTAACCCCTAATCTGCCCTCCCTAACATCGCCGACACCTACCTTCAATTATTAACCCCTAATCTGCCGACCGGAGCTCACCGCTATTCTAATAAATGTATTAACCCCTAAAGCTAAGTCTAACCCTAACACTAACACCCCCCTAAGTTAAATATAATTTTTATCTAACGAAATAAATTAACTCTTATTAAATAAATAATTCCTATTTAAAGCTAAATACTTACCTGTAAAATAAATCCTAATATAGCTACAATATAAATTATAATTATATTATACCTATTTTAGGATTAATATTTATTTTACAGGCAACTTTGTAATTATTTTAACCAGGTACAATAGCTATTAAATAGTTAAGAACTATTTAATAGTTACCTAGTTAAAATAATTACAAATTTACCTGTAAAATAAATCCTAACCTAAGATATAATTAAACCTAACACTACCCTATCAATAAAATAATTAAATAAACTACCTACAATTACCTACAATTAACCTAACACTACACTATCAATAAATTAATTAAACACAATTGCTACAAATAAATAACATTAAATAAACTATCTAAAGTACAAAAAATAAAAAAGAACTAAGTTACAGAAAATAATAAAATATTTACAAACATAAGAAAAATATTACAACAATTTTAAACTAATTACACCTACTCTAAGCCCCCTAATAAAATAACAAAGCCCCCCAAAATAAAAAATTCCCTACCCTATTCTAAAATACAAATATTACAAGCTCTTTTACCTTACCAGCCCTGAACAGGGCCCTTTGCGGGGCATGCCCCAAGAATTTCAGCTCTTTTGCCTGTAAAAAAAAACATACAATACCCCCCCCCAACATTACAACCCACCACCCACATACCCCTAATCTAACCCAAACCCCCCTTAAATTAACCTAACACTACCCCCCTGATGATCTTCCTACCTTGTCTTCACCATGCCAGGTTCACCGATCCGTCCTGGCTCCAAGATCTTCATCCAACCCAAGTGGGGGCTAGACATCCACTGAAGAAGTCCAGAAGAGGGTCCAAAGTCTTCCTCCTATCCGGCAAGAAGAGGACATCCGGACCGGCAAACATCTTCTCCAAGCGGCATCTTCTATCTTCTTCCATCCGATGACGACCGGCTCCATCTTGAAGACCTCCAGCGCGGATCCATCCTCTTCTTCCGACGACTAGACGACGAATGACGGTTCCTTTAAGGGACGTCATCCAAGATGGCGTCCCTCGAATTCCGATTGGCTGATAGGATTCTATCAGCCAATCGGAATTAAGGTAGGAATATTCTGATTGGCTGATGGAATCAGCCAATCAGAATCAAGTTCAATCCGATTGGCTGATCCAATCAGCCAATCAGATTGAGCTCGCATTCTATTGGCTGATCGGAACAGCCAATAGAATGCGAGCTCAATCTGATTGGCTGATTGGATCAGCCAATCGGAATGAACTTGATTCTGATTGGCTGATTCCATCAGCCAATCAGAAAATTCCTACCTTAATTCCGATTGGCTGATAGAATCCTATCAGCCAATCGGAATTCGAGGGACGCCATCTTGGATGACGTCCCTTAAAGGAACCGTCATTCGTCGTCTAGTCGTCGGAAGAAGAGGATGGATCCGCGCTGGAGGTCTTCAAGATGGAGCCGGTCGTCATCGGATGGAAGAAGATAGAAGATGCCGCTTGGAGAAGATGTTTGCCGGTCCGGATGTCCTCTTCTTGCCGGATAGGAGGAAGACTTTGGACCCTCTTCTGGACTTCTTCAGTGGATGTCTAGCCCCCACTTGGGTTGGATGAAGATCTTGGAGCCAGGACGGATCGGTGAACCTGGCATGGTGAAGACAAGGTAGGAAGATCATCAGGGGGGTAGTGTTAGGTTAATTTAAGGGGGGTTTGGGTTAGATTAGGGGTATGTGGGTGGTGGGTTGTAATGTTGGGGGGGGGGTATTGTATGTTTTTTTTTACAGGCAAAAGAGCTGAAATTCTTGGGGCATGCCCCGCAAAGGGCCCTGTTCAGGGCTGGTAAGGTAAAAGAGCTTGTAATATTTGTATTTTAGAATAGGGTAGGGAATTTTTTATTTTGGGGGGCTTTGTTATTTTATTAGGGGGCTTAGAGTAGGTGTAATTAGTTTAAAATTGTTGTAATATTTTTCTTATGTTTGTAAATATTTTATTATTTTCTGTAACTTAGTTCTTTTTTATTTTTTGTACTTTAGATAGTTTATTTAATGTTATTTATTTGTAGCAATTGTGTTTAATTAATTTATTGATAGTGTAGTGTTAGGTTAATTGTAGGTAATTGTAGGTAGTTTATTTAATTATTTTATTGATAGGGTAGTGTTAGGTTTAATTATATCTTAGGTTAGGATTTATTTTACAGGTAAATTTGTAATTATTTTAACTAGGTAACTATTAAATAGTTCTTAACTATTTAATAGCTATTGTACCTGGTTAAAATAATTACAAAGTTGCCTGTAAAATAAATATTAATCCTAAAATAGGTATAATATAATTATAATTTATATTGTAGCTATATTAGGATTTATTTTACAGGTAAGTATTTAGCTTTAAATAGGAATTATTTATTTAATAAGAGTTAATTTATTTCGTTAGATAAAAATTATATTTAACTTAGGGGGGTGTTAGTGTTAGGGTTAGACTTAGCTTTAGGGGTTAATACATTTATTAGAATAGCGGTGAGCTCCGGTCGGCAGATTAGGGGTTAATAATTGAAGGTAGGTGTCGGCGATGTTAGGGAGGGCAGATTAGGGGTTAATACTATTTATGATAGGGTTAGTGAGGCGGATTAGGGCTTAATAACTTTATTATAGTAGCGCTCAGGTCCGCTCGGCAGATTAGGGGTTAATAAGTGTAGGCAGGTGTCGGCGACGTTGTGGGGGGCAGATTAGGGGTTAATAAATATAACATAGGGGTCGGCGATGTTAGGGGTAGCAGATTAGGGGTACATAGGGATAACGTAGGTGGCGGCGGTTTACGGAGCGGCAGATTAGGGGTTAAAAGTGTAATGCAGGGGACAGCGATAGCGGGGGCGGCAGATTAGGGGTTAATAAGTGTAAGGTTAGGGGTGTTTAGACTCGGGGTACATGTTAGGGTGTTAGGTGCAGACTTAGGAGGTGTTTCCCCATAGGAAACAATGGGGCTGCGTTAGGAGCTGAACGCTGCTTTTTTGCAGGTGTTAGGTTTTTTTTCAGCTCAAACAGCCCCATTGTTTCCTATGGGAGAATCGTGCACGAGCACGTTTTTGATGCCGGCCGCGTCCGTAAGCAACTCTGGTATCGAGAGTTGCATTTGCGGTAAAAATGCTCTACGCTCCTTTTTTGGAGCCTAACGCAGCATTTGTTTGAACTCTCGATACCAGAGTTAAATTTATGGTGCGGCCAGAAAAAAACCCGCGGAGCGTTAACAGCCCTTTTACCGCCGAACTCTAAATCTAGGCCTAAGATTGCTTTTGTGGTAAATGGTGAAGTGTTTATACATGGCGGTTTCGGTGTTGCCGTGTTCAACTTGTAAGATGTGTTCTCGAATCCTGTCTTTTAATGGTCTTGAGGTTTGGCCCACATATTGCAGTCCGCAGCTGCATTGTATTACGTATATTACACCTTTGCTCGAACACTTTATAAGGTCTTTGATTAGATGTTCCACCTTAGAGTTGTTAGATATAAATTTCTTAGTTTTAAGACCTCTTTTGCATGCTTTGCAGTTTATGCATGGGAAGAAGCCTTTAATTGTTTTGCCGAAGACATCTTGTACTCCTATTATTCTGGAGCGTGGGACACTAGGTGATAGCATGTTTCTTAGATTGTCTGATTTTTTGTAGATGAATTTAGGTTTGTCTGCCAGTGATTCCCCTATGGTGTCGTCGTTTTTCAATAGAGGCCAATTCTTTTCAATTATTCTCTCTATCAGGTATCGATTTTCACAATATTGTGTGATAAATGCTACATCAATGGTATTCTTGTCATTTGATGTTTTCTTCGATTTGTCTTTATACTTCAGGAGTTCATTCCGATCTTTTTTTCGGACTCCTTCAATCTCTTTGTCTATCGCTTCTTCCTCATATCCTCTTTCTATGAAACAAGCTTTGAGGGTCTCAGCTTGTGTTTCCCATAGGTCAGGATCTGAGCAGTTTTTTCTCAGTCTAAGTCCCTTGGGAATATTTCTTTTCCACCTGGAATGGTGGCAGCTGTTAATATGTATGTAATGACTACAATCCACAGGTTTGAAGTATGTTGATGTTTTGATTTTATTGTTTTCGACTGTGATCCTAAGATCTAGAAAGGTGATCTCTGAGCTACTTATTTCATAGGTGAATTTGAGGTTATGTATGTTATTATTCATAACCACAATGGTATGTTCCAGGTCTTCTCTAGTGCCCTTCCATACCATTAAAATATCATCTATATATCGATGATATGAGACCAGGTCCGCGCCTGCTGGGCAAGAGTCCCAGAAGATTGCTTCCCATTTGCCCATGTATAGGTTTGCGTAGCTAGGCGCGAACCTGGTCCCCATGGCTGTGCCACACAGTTGTTTATAAAAGGTCCCATTGTGGTTGAAGTAATTATGGGTTAGGATATAGGAGATCCCTTCAAGGATGAATGTCTTCTGATTGTCTGTTACGGTTGGATCCTTATTCAGAAAGTATTGTACCGCCTCTACACCACCCTCATGTGGTATACTGGTGTAGAGGGAAGCCACATCACAGGTCACTAGTAAATAACCTTCTTCCCAACTGATGTTGTTCAGGATATTGAGTATTTGTGTAGAGTCACGTATATAGGAGGGTAGTTTTACAACGTACTTTTGAAGGTTTTTATCTAGGTACTCCGATAGGTTACTGGAAAGGGAGCCGATCCCGGATATGATGGGTCTTCCTGGTGGTTGATGAAGTGACTTATGTATCTTGGGTAGATAGTAGAACACTGGTGTAATAGGATGTTTAATTCCTATGTACCGAAATTCTTTGTTATTCAGTATATTGTTCTCATAAGCTTCTCCCAAGATATCGTCAATTTCTTCCTTGAATTGGACCACCGGGTTGTTGTTGAGTTTTTCATATGTGTCCTGGTCAGACAGGATTCTCATACATTCTGCTTCGTAATCAACTTTATTAAGGACTACAATGCCTCCTCCCTTATCCGCAGGTTTGATTACTAAATCTTTGTTCTTTTCTAAGTTTCTGATGGTTCGAATCTGGTTCCTCGATTAGATTTTGTTTGTGTTTGTGAAGTTGAGTGTGATTGATATTCTTCAATTCGTTACAAACTACAGTTTCGAATGATTCAATGGCACTTCCTTTGCTCGCTGTAGGATAAAAAGTAGATTTGGGCTTAAGATCCGTATGTTGGTAATTGTCAATGTCAGATTGCGTGCCGTTGATAGGGACTCTTTGTTGGTATTCCAGTGGAGACCTCATATAATGCCGTTTCAATGTTAATTTCCTGACAAATCTATCGCATTTATTAATATTTATTATTCAATTTACAATAGATTCACATTTTTTACCACATCATAGGTTCACATGAACATTTTCCTGATATAATAGGTGGACGATCTAAGCTACACTTGTTATAATCAAGTTCCTATACCATACTCATTATTTCTTAATCATTAGGAGCCACAATACACCTATCAATTTTTTCTACCACTGAACATCTTTCAGACACATGTCTACCCCCTTCTAGGCAAGTTCCGGTTTTGACGAAACAAACCGACTTCCGGTTTTAGTCAACTTCCGGTTCTTATCCACTTCCGGTAGAACGGCGAAACCGGATATCCGGTCTTAGACGCCTAAAAGGTAAACATCATCCTAACAGGTATTTAACAACCAAATTAATCTATAGGGATATCAGCACAGGAAGACAATATTTGTTGAACACTACCTCACTAAGAAAAGATGGGCTAAAACATTATAATACATCACAACACTACGTAATAGGCCAAATTTAATACCGGAACTCCCACATCCGTTTTATCTTAACTTCCGGGTCTAAAGGTCAATTTTTTGGCGCAATTGAGAAATTTGGCACTAATTTCACAACCCAAACAGGTATATAACAAGCAATCTCACCAACCATATATCAGTCTTGATAAAGGCCCTATTGGTGGGCCGAAACGCGTTGGCATATATGGTGAGTTTTATTCTTATTTTTGCAAACTTATTTTAAACATTACTGCTCTATGTTGTATTTTTCTTTTTTCACAGGGATTGGATCTTCTCACATTTTTTACATTTTTCTACATCATTTGTCTCTTACATCAAGTATTTTTTATGAAGTTGTTCACATGGACTTCTGTTAACCAGTGTTCACAGTTTTTTACTGTTTGATTTATGACATTGTCTGTATTTGATTTTTCACTATTGGATTATTATCACTACCACTGAAGTATATATATATTTTTTGATTCTTTGATTTTTTTATATATTCTTTGACTTTTTTGATTTTTTGGATTTACACTCGGATCACGAGGAGACTCACACATCACATTATTCTAAACTTCATATTATTTTTCATTGGATTTTTACACATTTGGACCACGAGGACATCTTAACTGACTCATACACCACCACTTCCGAGACTTTATTCATTTTTTATTGGTTCTATTGATTTTACATTTTTATTAATTGTTCACAGGATTTTATTTGGTATTTTCACATATACTATTTATCTCTGGTCTCACAACCCCATCCTCATTGCTGTCTCCTAGGACATCCAATCCATACATATTCTCATACAGTAACCTTACTGTATTACTTCTGTATCTCCCTTTTTTAAATTGTTTTTTATTATTAATTATGTCACCATTGATTGTTTTTATTGTTTTTATGAAGTATTATGGATCCATATACTTTTAAGCTTTTTTAACTTGTTATCATCTGCAGATATTGTATATTATACTTGTAAGCAAATGCTATATTAAATTTGTCAATTTGGGCTCATTGTGCTAGTATACTTAACGACACTTATAGTTCATACCCTTATTTAGACCTAGCCTTTCACTAGGCGCTCCTAACACATCACAATTCTTTTAGACTTTTTTTTGGGTATCTAGAGACCCAATTGTTATAGGAGCTTAGGTCCTGGCAGTTAGCGCCGTCAGATAGATCATATTTTTATATAATCCAGCCCTCTCTAGAAATTCCCTCGGCAGCTTTCTCTCTTTCTGATTTAGTTATTCCATTTACTAAAATGTTTAACATTACACACTATATGAGGAAGGATATAACATTAGACATTAATATATCCTCTGTAAATCCAGATGGTTCAGACAGAGTTGACTATAACTCCATTTTTAGAAATTTGGAAAAACTTCTCATTCAAGAAGTTAAGTTTAAAGCAGAGATCAGCTTTCTGAGAAAATGCCTGGATCTTAACATTATCCCGAAAGGGCTCATTGTCAGAAAAGAATGTGCCTTCCAGACTGATAATCCAGATTTTAATAAAAAATGGGCAGACACACTCATTACAGCCTCCAGGTCACTCATGCAAGCTATTATAGAGCACAGAGAAGCCATACTACTACAAGTAGACATAGATATCAAGAACAATGAAGTTGATTTAGCTGGACCAGATGGTTTAGTCATTGAGACTCAAGATATCTTAGACAAAAAAGATAACCTTGATAAGAAAATCACCAAAATTAGGGACGACATTACACTTAAGAAGAGCAAGAAATTAAATAGGGAACTCAATCTTTTGAAAAATTTGGACAAAGATGAGAATAACACTAATAATGAACAGAATATGGAAAATCAACCATCCATTGGCCCTAACAATAATCCACATAAGGAAAACGAGGGAGGATGGACGACAGTGACATACAAGAAAGATAAACCCAAATCACATATACATAGAGGAGACAATCAACACCATGAACATAACAAACAAAGAGATACCTATGACAACCATGAAATTAGACCACCCTACACCAATTCAAGTTGGAATACAGATAGAAATAACCACAATTGGAATAGACAACAACACAGAAACCATTGGAATTCTCATCGTCATAATGGAATGAGAGAAAACTGGGAGGATAATAGGAACATCAACCAACCACACAAGACAAGACCACAGGATAGAGAATATTATCCATCCAGTTTCGAAAGAAAACCCCAGAGGGGATATTTTCCACACCATTACGAAGAATCTATTTATCAAAGGAACAATTTTCCACCTTCAGGATGGAATCAAGGGTACAAAGCTCAATTTGGCTATAACCATTCCCCAAGATGGAACCAAGGTTTCAACCAATCCCCAAGATGGAATAGATATGGAAGACCTCCATACGGAAATAGATACCATTACCATCCACAAAATGGAGGACAAGGGGATAGGTTCAGTTATCAGAACCGTCATTCCTTCTACCAGGATCCCTATAATCAGAGGAACACACCCCAAACACCCAATATGACATCTCATCGTGATGACATAGAATGGAGAACCCCACGAGTGGAGTACACACAAGGGAACATCAACAACAGAATAGGCATCAAGGATCCAGTCGATAGTCCTCTGGCCTCTTCTTCTAGAAATCATCATTTTTTAGAACTACACCAGAAGACTACCAAAGAGCTGGAAAGAACAACCACAAAGAGAAAGATGTCGAATTCAGACGATCCTCAAATCCCAAACGAAAAAAGAAAAACCATAGAGGAAAGAGAGGGGGGAGAAGAATGAGCAGAACTAAGAAAAAAGAAGACACCGGAACGTTGAACTCCAATAATACTACCAAAGGGATTTACAACCTTAGCTCTACCACTCTATCTGAACAGGAGAATTCTATCCTGAACTACGGACTTTCCTTTGCACCATCTAAAGGGCTTAACAAATTTGAAACATTTGTCAATATCAAAGAATTTGTCAGGAAATTAACATTGAAACGGCATTATATGAGGTCTCCACTGGAATACCAACAGAGTCCCTATCAACAGCACGCAATCTGACATTGACAATTACCAACATACGGATCTTAAGCCCAAATCTACTTTTTATCCTACAGCGAGCAAAGGAAGTGCCATTGAATCATTCGAAACTGTAGTTTGTAACGAATTGAAGAATATCAATCACACTCAACTTCACAAACACAAACAAAATCTATCGAGGAACCAGATTCGAACCATCAGAAACTTAGAAAAGAACAAAGATTTAGTAATCAAACCTGCGGATAAGGGAGGAGGCATTGTAGTCCTTAATAAAGTCGATTACGAAGCAGAATGTATGAGAATCCTGTCTGACCAGGACACATATGAAAAACTCAACAACAACCCGGTGGTCCAATTCAAGGAAGAAATTGACGATATCTTGGGAGAAGCTTATGAGAACAATATACTGAATAACAAAGAATTTTGGTACATAGGAATTAAACATTCTATTACACCAGTGTTCTACTATCTACCCAAGATACATAAGTCACTTCATCAACCACCAGGAAGACCCATCATATCCGGGATCGGCTCCCTTTCCAGTAACCTATCGGAGTACCTAGATAAAAACCTTCAAAAGTACGTTGTAAAACTACCCTTCTATATACGTGACTCTACACAAATACTCAATATCCTGAACAACATCAGTTGGGAAGAAGCTTATTTACTAGTGACCTGTGATGTGGTTTCCCTCTACACCAGTATACCACATGAGGGTGGTGTAGAGGCGGTACAATACTTTCTGAATAAGGATCCAACCGTACCAGACAATCAGAAGACATTCATCCTTGAAGGGATCTCCTATATCCTAACCCATAATTACTTCAACCACAATGGGACCTTCTATAAACAACTGTGTGGCACAGCCATGGGGACCAGGTTCGCGCCTAGCTACGCAAACCTATACATGGGCAAATGGGAAGCAATCTTCTGGGACTCTTGCCCAGCAGGCGCGGACCTGGTCTCATATCATCGATATATAGATGATATTTTAATGGTATGGAAGGGCACTAGAGAAGACCTGGAACATACCATTGTGGTTATGAATAATAACATACATAACCTCAAATTCACCTATGAAATAAGTAGCTCAGAGATCACCTTTCTAGATCTTAGGATCACAGTCGAAAACAATAAAATCAAAACATCAACATACTTCAAACCTGTGGATTGTAGTCATTACATACATATTAACAGCTGCCACCATTCCAGGTGGAAAAGAAATATTCCCAAGGGACAGTTACTGAGACTGAGAAAAAACTGCTCAGATCCTGACCTATGGGAAACACAAGCTGAGACCCTCAAAGCTCGTTTCATAGAAAGAGGATATGAGGAAGAAGCGATAGACAAAGCGATTGAAGAAGTCCGAAAAAAAGATCGGAATGAACTCCTGAAGTATAAAGACAAATCGAAGAAAACATCAAATGACAAGAATACCATTGATGTAGCATTTATCACACAATATTGTGAAAATCGATACCTGATAGAGAGAATAATTGAAAAGAATTGGCCTCTATTGAAAAACGACGACACCATAGGGGAATCACTGGCAGACAAACCTAAATTCAACTACAAAAAATCAGACAATCTAAGAAACATGCTATCACCTAGTGTCCCACGCTCCAGAATAATAGGAGTACAAGATGTCTTCGGCAAAACTATTAAAGGCTTCTTCCCATGCATAAACTGCAAAGCATGCAAAAGAGGTCTTAAAACTAAGAAATTTATATCTAACAACTCTAAGGTGGAACATCTAATCAAAGACCTTATAAAGTGTTCGAGCAAAGGTGTAATATACGTAATACAATGCAGCTGCGGACTGCAATATGTGGGCCAAACCTCAAGACCATTAAAAGACAGGATTCGAGAACACATCTTACAAGTCGAACACGGCAACACCGAAACCGCCATGTATAAACACTTCACCATTTACCACAAAAACAATCTTAAAGATTTCAGCTATTATGGGATTCAACGAATTAGACCTAATTGGAGAGGCGGGGATTATGAAAGAAAACTTCTTGTAGCTGAATCAAGATGGATCTACGAACTTGACTGTCTTTATCCTAAGGGCCTCAATAATAAGGAGGACTTATCCCATCTATTACATCTAAAATGAATGACCCCACATATGGAACACCTATAAACACCTCTATAATAGATATAGATTTCTACATGAGAACACCACTCGATGTAACTGTAGCCAGTAGTTTAATTTAAGGTTCTAAATACTCCCCCAAATGCATCATCTCAACTATGATACTATACGGTTTTCCGTTTATAAATAAATATTGAGAATGATTAGGAGGTTCACTCCTCTTATTCTTGCCGTTTTTAAGCTAATGTTTTCCAACCTATGTCAATTTTAAAACGATTCTGATCTCTCTATCACTGTCTAGCAGTCTGGATTTACCAATTCCTCAATGGAAAGTTACAGATAGGTCATAATCCTAATGACCCATCTACACTCTATATATAAGTCATTTACCCACAGAACCGCTATTACAATCGGCCTTATTATATTATATTATATTTTATATATTATATATTTCTTTTAGGATTAGATCTATCACATTTATTAATATTTATTATTCAATTTACAATAGATTCACATTTTTTACCACATCATAGGTTCACATGAACATTTTCCTGATATAATAGGTGGACGATCTAAGCTACACTTGTTATAATCAAGTTCCTATACCATACTCATTATTTCTTAATCATTAGGAGCCACAATACACCTATCAATTTTTTCTACCACTGAACATCTTTCAGGCACATGTCTACCCCCTTCTAGGCAAGTTCCAGTTTTGACGAAACAAACCGACTTCCGGTTTTAGTCAACTTCCGGTTCTTATCCACTTCCGGTAGAACGGCGAAACCGGATATCCGGTCTTAGACGCCTAAAAGGTAAACATCATCCTAACAGGTATTTAACAACCAAATTAATCTATATCAGCACAGGAAGACAATATTTGTTGAACACTACCTCACTAAGAAAAGATGGGCTAAAACATTATAATACATCACAACACTACGTAATAGGCCAAATTTAATACCGGAACTCCCACATCCGGTATATCTTAACTTCCGGGTCTAAAGGTCAATTTTTTGGCGCAATTGAGAAATTTGGCGCTAATTTCACAACCCAAACAGGTATATAACAAGCAATCTCACCAACCATATATCAGTCTTGATAAAGGCCCTATTGGTGGGCCGAAACGCGTTGGCATATATGGTGAGTTTTATTCTTATTTTTGCAAACTTATTTTAAACATTACTGCTCTATGTTGTATTTTTCTTTTTTCACAGGGATTGGATCTTCTCACATTTTTTACATTTTTCTACATCATTTGTCTCTCACATCAAGTATTTTTTATGAAGTTGTTCACATGGACTTCTGTTAACCAGTGTTCACAGTTTTTTACTGTTTGATTTATGACATTGTCTGTATTGGATTTTTCACTGTTGGATTATTATCACTACCACTGAAGTATATATATATTTTTTGATTCTTTGATTTTTTGATATATTCTTTGACTTTTTTGATTTTTTGGATTTACACTCGGATCACGAGGAGACTCACACATCACATTATTCTAAACTTCATATTATTTTTCATTGGATTTTTACACATTTGGACCATGAGGACATCTTAACTGACTCATACACCACCACTTCCGAGACTTTATTCATTTTTTATTGGTTCTATTGATTTTACATTTTTATTAATTGTTCACAGGATTTTATTTGGTATTTTCACATATACTATTTATCTCTGGTCTCACGACCCCATCCTCATTGCTGTCTCCTAGGACATCCAATCCATACATATTCTCATACAGTAACCTTACTGTATTACTTCTGTATCTCTCTTTTTTAAATTGTTTTTTATTATTAATTATGTCACCATTGATTGTTTTTATTGTTTTTATGAAGTATTATGGATCCATATACTTTTAAGCTTTTTTAACTTGTTATCATCTGCAGATATTGTATATTATACTTGTAAGCAAATGCTATATTAAATTTGTCAATTTGGGCTCATTGTGCTAGTATACTTAATGACACTTATAGTTCATACCCTTATTTAGACCTAGTCTTTCACTAGGCGCTCCTAACACATCACAATTCAAATAAAAATAAAACCTAAGCTCAAACTAAAAAAAAACTAACATTACTTGTTTAAAAAAAAATAAAAAACCTAACATTACTAAAAATAATAAAACCTAACATTAAAAAAAAAAACAATTACAAAAAATAATAAACAAAATTATCCAAAATAATAAAAATTATTCCTATTCTAATACTCCCGTTTAAAAAAAACCCCAAAAAACCCTAATCTATAAATAAACTACCAATAGCAATTAAATGGGCCTTTTGTATGGGCATTCAGCTCTTTTTCAGCCCATTAAAAATAAAAAATAAACAAATAAAAAAAAAAAAAAAATCACCCCAAAAATAAAATAACAGCTAACACTAACCGCAAAATCGGTACTCACCATTGATGAAGTCTGGCGATCCATCTTCATCCTAGCAGCCAAACATCTTTATCCAGACGGCTCCATCTTCATCCATCTTCTATCTTCATGGCGGAGGCTGAGCAGTCTGTGGATGTGCGGAGGTGGAGCAGAGGCGGAGGTCCATTGGTCCGACACAGAGGTCCTCTTCATGAGATCGTCCGCTGCACACTAAAAATTGAATGCAAGGTACCCCTTTTATATTGGGGTACCCTTGTATTTCTATTGGCTGAAAAATTCAAACCAGCCAATAGGATGAGAGCTGCTTAAATCCTATTGGCTGTTCATATTAGTTGAATGTCTTTTTAAGGGCAATGCCCATACAAATGTCCTTTTCGGGGCAATGGGTAGATTAGGGGTATTTGGTTTATTTTATGGGCTGTTAACTTTAGGGCAATGCCCTACAAAAGACCCTTTTAAGGGCTATTGGTAGTTTATTTATAGATTAGGTTTTTTTTTTATTTTGTAATTTTATTTTTTGTAATTTTTTTTTTTTTTTGGTAATATTAGGTTTTATTATTTTTAGTAATGTTAGGTTTTTTTATTTTTTGTATTTTTTTTTTTTTTAAACAAGTAATGTTAGGGTTTTTGTTTTAGTTTCACCATAGGTTTTATTTTTGTTTCACAGGTATGTTTTTATTTATTTTAACTAGGTAGTTAGTAAATATTAATATTGTAACTAGCTTAGGTTTTTTTTTTTTAATTTCAAAGGTGTTTGTATTTATTTTAACCATGTAGTTAGTAATATTGTAACTTTAATTTAGGTGTATTTTAATTATGTCAACGTTAGGGGGTGTTAGGTTTAGGGGTTAATAGTTTAATTTATGTAGTTGCGATGTGGGGGGGATGGCGGTTTAGAGGTTAATAGGTTTATTTAGTGTTAGTGATGTGGGGGGATGGCGGTTTAGGGATTATTAGGTTTATTTAGTGTTGGTGAGGTGGGGGGACAGCAGTTTAGAGGTTAATACATTTATTTAGTGTTGGTGATGTGGGGGGACGATGGTTTAGGGGCAATTGGTTTATTTAGTGTTGGCGATGTGGGGTTACGGTGGTTTAGAAGTTAATAGCTTTATTTAGTGTTGGCGATGTGGGGGGATGGCGGATTAGGGGTTAACGCATTTTATTAGTGATTGCGATGTGGGGGGACACCGGTTTAGGGGTTAATAGCTTTATTTAGTGTTGGTGATGTGGGGGGATGGCGAATTAGGGGTTAATACATTTTATTAGTGATTGCGATGTGGGGGGGGCGACGGTTTAGGGGTTAATAGCTTTATTGTTGGCGATGTGTGGCGACGGCGGTTTAGAGGTTAATAGGTTTATTTAGTGTTGGCGATGTGGGGGGACGGCGGTTTAGGGGCTAATAGGTTTATTTAGTGTTGGCGATGTGGGGGGGGCGGTGGTTTAGATTAGAATGAATATGAATAAAGAATGGATCTGAAAATTCAGAAACTAATTTATTAGTTTTCGGGATTTTCAGCATGGTGCCGATTCGGAAATTCGGATTGATCCGAATCTCCAAATCAGCCAAAATTCGGCCGAAAACTAAATTCGGCCGAAACGAATTGCACATGTCTAATTATTACCACAACACACAGATAACTTGGGGCGCGATCTGATATATGGCGTAGTTTTCAACGCAAGTGAGGGAACCCGCGCCGCCCGTAATTTCACCTCGCACATCGGGGTATTACATATACCCCACCGGCAGTTCCTAAAGTGCCGTAATTCGGATAAACTAGCGATGTCCAGAAATGAGCGTAACTACAAATTTCTGGAGTAGCCAGTGACTTACGGCACTTTAGAAATTGCCTGCACCTAAGAAAACTAACTAAAATGTTAAATCTCTCGTAACTGTCTAACCTGCCTCCCAAAAATAATCCCAACACGTATACCCCTATATCCGCAATCCCCCCTCTCACTCCTAATAATAAATGTATTAACCCCTAGACCGACAACCCCCCACAACGCAATAAGCCTAATTATTAACCCCTAAACCGCCATAGCCCACACCCCAATAAACCTATCCTAGTATTAACCCCTAAACCGCCATAGCCCACATAGCCTATTAAATCTATTAACCCCTAATCTGCCACCGCCAATGTCGCCTCCACTATAATAAAGTTATTACCCCCTAAACCTAAGTCTAACCCTAACACCCCCCTAACTTACGGCTAGATTTAGAGTTTTGTCGGTAACGACCCGCGTAGCTGACGCTGGCTTTTTTTCTCCCGCACCTTTTAAATACCGCTGGTATTTAGAGTTCACAGAATGGCTGCGTTAGGCTCCAAAAAGGGAGCATATAGCATAATTTACCGCCACTGCAACTCTCAATACCAGCGGTGCTTACGGACGCAGCCAGCTTAAAAAACGTGCTCGTGCACGATTCCCCCATAGGAAACAATGGGGCTGTTTGAGCTGAAAAAAAAACCTACCACCTGCAAAAAAGCAGCGTTCAGCTCCTAACGCAGCCCCATTGTTTCCTATGGGGAAACACGTCCTACGTCTGCACCTAACACCCTAACATGTACCCCGAGTCTAAACACCCCTAATCTTACACTTATTAACCCCTAATCTGCCGCCCCCGCTATCGCTGACCCCTGCATATTTTTTTAACCCCTAATCTGCCGCTCCGTACACCGCCGCAACCTATGTTATCCCTATGTACCCCTAATCTGCTGCCCCTAACACCGCCGACCCCTATATTATATTTATTAACCCCTAATCTGCCACCCCCAACGTCGCCTCCACCTACCTACAATTATTAACCCCTAATCTGCCTACCGGACCTCGCCGCTACTCTAATAAATGTATTAACCCCTAAAGCTAAGTCTAACCCTAACACCCCCCTAAGTTAAATATAATTTAAATCTAACGAAATAAATTAACTCTTATTAAATAAATTATTCCTATTTAAAGCTAAATACTTACCTGTAAAATAAATCCTAATATAGCTACAATATAAATTATAATTATATTGTAGCTATTTTAGGATTAATATTTATTTTACAGGCAACTTTGTATTTATTTTAACCAGGTACAATAGCTATTAAATAGTTAAGAACTATTTAATAGTTACCTAGTTAAAATAATTACAAAATTACCTGTAAAATAAATCCTAACCTAAGTTACAATTAAACCTAACACTACACTATCAATAAATTAATTAAATAAAATACCTACAATTATCTTCAATTAAACCTAACACTACACTATCAATAAATTAATTAAATACAATACCTACAAATACAATTAAATAAACTAACTAAAGTACAAAAAATAAAAAAGAACTAAGTTACAAAAAATAAAAAAATATTTACAAACATTAGAAAAATATTATTATTATCGGTTATTTGTAGAGCGCCAACTATTTTAAGCTAATTACACCTACTCTAAGCCCCCTAATAAAATAACAAAGCCCCCCACGACTCTAAATACTGGCGTTAGAAAGATCCCATTGAAAATATAGGATACGCAAATGTCGTAGGGGGATCTGCGGTATGGAAAAGTCGTGGCTGGAAAGTGAGCGTTAGTCCCTTTCCTGACTGACTCTAAATACCAGCGGTAGCCCAAAACCAGCGTTAGGAGCCTCTAACGCTGGTTTTGACGGCTAACGCCAAACTCTAAATCTAGGCGTTAATTATTTAAATAAATCTAAATAATATTACTATTATTAACTAAATTATTCCTATTTAAAACTAAATACTTACCTATAAAATAAACCTTAAGATAGCTACAATATAATTAATAATTAAATTGTAGCAATTTTAGGATTTATTTTTATTTTACAGGCAACTTTGTATTTATTTTAACTAGGTTTTAACTAGGTAAAATAACTATTAAATAGTTAATAACTATTTAATAGCTACCTAGTTAAAATAATTACAAAATTACCTGTAAAATAAATCCTAACCTAAGTTGCAAATACACCTAACACTACACTATCAATAAATAAATTAAATTAATTAACTACAATAAGCTAAAATAAAATACAATTAAATTAAATAAACTATAGTACAAAAACAAACAAACACTAAATTACAGGGAAAAAAAATTACAAGAAGTTTAAACTAATTACACCTAATCTAAGCCCCCTAATAAAATAAAAAAGCCCCCCAAAATAATAAAATGCCCTACCCTATACTAAATTACAAATAGCCCTTAAAATGGCTTTTTGCGGGGCATTGCCCCAAAGTAATCGGCTCTTTTACCTGTAAAAAAAAAAAGACAATACTCCCCCAACATTGCAACCCACCACCCACACACCCCTACTCTAAAACCCACCCAATCCCCCCTTAATAAAACCTAACACTACTCCATTAAAGATCACCCTACCTTGAGCCGTCTTCACCCAGCCGGGCCGAATTCTTCATCCTATCCGGGCAGAAGAGGACATCCGGACCGGCAGACGTCTTCATCCAAGCGGCATCTTCTATCTTCATCCATCCGATGAGGAGCGGCTCCATCTTGAAGACCTCCAGCATGGAGCATCCTTCCAGCACAACGGACTAACGACGGATGACGGTTCCTTTAAGTGACATCATCCAAGATGGCGTCCCTCGAATTCCGATTGGCTGATAGGATTCTATCAGCCAATCGGAATTAAGGTAGGAAAAATCTGATTGGTTGATTTAATCAGCCAATCGGATTGAAGTTCAATCCAATTGGCTGATTGGATCAGCCAATAGAATTGACCTTGCATTCTATTGGCTGATCCAATCAGCCAATCGGATTGACCACGCATTCTATTGGCTGATCCAATCAGCCATTCGGATTGAACTTCAATCCGATTGGCTGATTAAATCAACCAATCATATTTTTCCTACCTTAATTCTGATTGGCTGATAGAATCCTACGTCTGCCGGTCCGGATGTCCTCTTCTGCCCGGATAGAATGAAGACTTCTGCCGGTCTGGATGTCCTATTCTGCCCCATCGGATGAAGACTTCAGCCCGGCTGGGTGAAGACGGCTCAAGGTAGGGTGATCTTCAATGGGGTAGTGTTAGGTTTTATTAAGGGGGAATTGGGTGGGTTTTAGAGTAGGGGTGTGTGGGTGGTGGGTTGTAATGTTGGGGGGTATTGTCTTTTTTTTACAGGTAAAAGAGCTGATTACTTTGGGGCAATGCCCCGCAAAAAGCCCTTTTAAGGGCTATTTGTAATTTAGTATAGGGTAGGGCATTTTATTATTTTGGGGGGCTTTTTTATTTTATTAGGGGGCTTAGATTAGGTGTAATTAGTTTAAACTTCTTGTAATTTTTTTTCTGTAATTTAGTGTTTGTTTTTTTTTGTACTATAGTTTATTTAATTTAATTGTATTTTATTTTAGCTAATTGTAGTTAATTAATTTAATTTATTTATTGATAGTGTAGTGTTAGGTGTATTTGTAACTTAGGTTAGGATTTATTTTACAGGTAATTTTGTAATTATTTTAACTAGGTAGCTATTAAATAGTTATTAACTATTTAATAGTTATTGTACCTAGTTAAAATAAATACCAAGTTACCTGTAAAATAAATATAAACCTTAAAATAGCTACAATGTAATTATTAATTATATTGTAGCTATCTTAGGTTTTATTTTATAGGTAAGTATTTAGTTTTAAATAGGAATAATTTAGTTAATAATAGTAATATTATTTAGATTTATTTAAATAATAATTAAGTTAGGGGGGTGTTAGGGTTAGATTTAGGTTTAGGGGTTAATAAATTTAATATAGTGGCGCAACGTTGGGGGCGGGAGAATAGGGGTAATAAATTTAATGTAGGTGGTGGCGGTGTAGAGGGGTCAGATTAGGGGTTAATAAATTTAATGTAGGTGGAGGCGGGGTCCAGGAGCGGCGGTTTAGGGGTTAAACACTTTATTTTGGTGCGGCGGGGTCTGGGAGCGGCAGTTTAGGGGTTAATACATATAATGTAGGTTGCGGTGGGCTCCGGGAGTGGTGGTTTAGGGGTTAATACACTTTATTAGTTATTGCGGTGGGGGATTGTGGTTGACAGGTAGATAGACATTGCGCATGCGTTAGGTGTTAATTGTTTTTTGGAAGGCATTTTAGGGAGTTACGGTGCTCCCATACTCAGCGCAAGGCCTGTTACGGCTGCATTTTATGGCGAGGTGAAAATGGAGTAAGATTTCTCCATTTTCGCCACGTAAGGCCTTGTGCTGGATATTGGATACCGATTTATGACACGGTCCCATGTTAGCCTAAGGGAGTAAGATTTGTGGGCGACGGGTGAAATATACGGCATAAGCTGTATGCTACGCCGTATATGTGATACCAAACCCGCGCAAAAACCGGCGTCGCCGGCTTTTGCAGGCGACGCTGCATATCGGATGGGGCCCCTGGCACTCAATAGCAAGTGCACATTAATATTCAAAAGCAAAACTGTGAGAGTCAGTTACATTTGGCACCAAAGGAATAAACGTCACCATATAATAAGAAAACTTTTGTATTTATCACTTTTACCAGCACCCTGGTTGTTGTCTCTTGTAGTTTGTTAGAGTGCATAATCCTACTATATATATATATATATATATATAGGGAGAGAGAGAGAGATAGAGATTTACATACTGTGTATGTATGTATATATATATATATATATATATATATATATATATATATATAAGAGAGAGATATTTACATACTTTGTGTGTGTATATATATATATAAAGAGAGAGAGAGATTTACATACTGTGTCGATATATATATATATATATATATATATAGAGAGAGAGATATTTACATACTTTGTATATATATATATATATAGAGAGAGATATTTACATACTGTATGTACAGGGAGTGCAGAATTATTAGGCAAATGAGTATTTTGACCACATCATCCTCTTTATGCATGTTGTCTTACTCCAAGCTGTATAGGCTCGAAAGCCTACTACCAATTAAGCATATTAGGTGATGTGCATCTCTGTAATGAGAAGGGGTGTGGTCTAATGACATCAACACCCTATATCAGGTGTGCATAATTATTAGGCAACTTCCTTTCCTTTGGCAAAATGGGTCAAAAGAAGGACTTGACAGGCTCAGAAAAGTCAAAAATAGTGAGATATCTTGCAGAGGGATGCAGCACTCTTAAAATTGCAAAGCTTCTGAAGCGTGATCATCGAACAATCAAGCGTTTCATTCAAAATAATCAACAGGGTCGCAAGAAGCATGTGGAAAAACCAAGGCGCAAAATAACTGCCCATGAACTGAGAAAAGTCAAGCGTGCAGCTGCCAAGATGCCACTTGCCACCAGTTTGGCTATATTTCAGAGCTGCAACATCACTGGAGTGCCCAAAAGCACAAGGTGTGCAATACTCAGAGACATGGCCAAGGTAAGAAAGGCTGAAAGACGACCACCACTGAACAAGACACACAAGCTGAAACGTCAAGACTGGGCCAAGAAATATCTCAAGACTGATTTTTCTAAGGTTTTATGGACTGATGAAATGAGAGTGAGTCTTGATGGGCCAGATGGATGGGCCCGTGGCTGGATTGGTAAAGGGCAGAGAGCTCCAGTCCGACTCAGACGCCAGCAAGGTGGAGGTGGAGTACTGGTTTGGGCTGGTATCATCAAAGATGAGCTTGTGGGGCCTTTTCGGGTTGAGGATGGAGTCAAGCTCAACTCCCAGTCCTACTGCCAGTTTCTGGAAGACACCTTCTTCAAGCAGTGGTACAGGAAGAAGTCTGCATCCTTCAAGAAAAACATGATTTCATTGCAGGACAAAGCTCCATCACACGTGTCCAAGTACTCCACAGCGTGGCTGGCAAGAAAGGGTATAAAAGAAGAAAATCTAATGGCATGGCCTCGTTGTTCACCTGATCTGAACCCCATTGAGAACCCGTGGTCCATCATCAAATGTGAGATTTACAAGGAGGGAAAACAGTACACCTCTCTGAACAGTGTCTGGGAGGCTGTGGTTGCTGCTGCACACAATGTTGATGGTGAACAGATCAAAACACTGACAGAATCCATGGATGGCAGGCTTTTGAGTGTCCTTGCAAAGAAAGGTGGCTATATTGGTCACTGATTTTGTTTTTGAATGTCAGAAATGTATATTTGTGAATGTTGAGATGTTATATTGGTTTCACTGGTAAAAATAAATAATTGAAATGGGTATATATTAGTTTTTTGTTAAGTTGCCTAATAATTATGCACAGTAATAGTCACCTGCACACACAGATATCCCCCTAAAATAGCTATAACTAAAAACAAACTAAAAACTACTTCCAAAACTATTCAGCTTTGATATTAATGAGTTTTTTGGGTTCATTGAGAACATGGTTGTTGTTCAATAATAAAATTAATCCTCAAAAATACAACTTGCCTAATAAGTCTGCACTCCCTGTATATATATATATATATATATATATATATATAGAGAGAGAGAGAGAGAGAGAGAGAGAGAGAGAGAGATTTACATACTGTGTATATATATATATATATATATATAGAGAGAGAGAGAGAGAGAGATTTACATACTGTGTATGTGTATATATATATATATATATATATATATATATATATATATATATAGAGAGAGAGAGAGAGAGAGATTTACATACTGTGTATGTATATATATATATATATATATATATATATAGAGAGAGAGAGAGAGATTTACATACTGTGTATGTATGTATATATATATATATATATATATATATATATAGAGAGAGAGAGAGAGAGAGATTTACATATTGTGTATATATATATATATAGAGAGAGAGAGAGATTTACATATTGTGTGTATATATATATATATATATATATATATATATATATATGTATAGAATTTTAAGACATGGTGCTTATGTTTTGGTATTGGTTTATTTGCCCATGTTTAGATGGGCAGAATGTACAGCGCACACATGACCTACCATGAACCTCAGCAGCTGCCTCTCACCAGTTGCTCTGCTCATTAACTAACAGCTGTCTCCATACCTGCTATGGAAGGCAGGTCCCTTCACATGTGACCTCAGGTTCATCAAATTGCTGTTTTATTGATCAACTCAGAGCAGAGTCAAGTTTTATGCCTGTGAGGGACAAGAGGTAATAAAATGTGTGGGGCACTTGGAAATAAAAGTTTAAATGGAAAGAATATACAACAAGACATCAGTAAGTCACCTTATACTTTACAGCTAATGACACATTAATCATAGAGATTAACAGAAACATGCTTATCATAATCTGTACATGCACATTAGCACTAATCATTAAAGAGTTTTTATTATAAAGTCTCTTAGTAAATATTATGGAAGCTACATAAGTATATAATTATTTATTGGCTCATAATGGACTTAAGTAGAAAACACAACTTAGTTTCCAAGTGATGATATTCTTAAAGGGACAGTCAACACCAAAATTGTTATTGTTTAAAAAGATAACGCCTTTACTACCCATTCCCAAGCTTTTCACAGCCAACATTGTTATATTAATATATTTTATAACATTTAAACCTCTAATTTTCTGCCTGTTTCTAAGCCACTACAGACAGCCTCTTATCACATACCTTTTTATTTGCTTTTCACAACAGGGGAGTGCTAGTTCATGTGGGCCATATAGATAACATTGTGCTCATGCCCGTCACCTGTCAGAAGTAGTGATGTTGCGAACCTAAAAATTTCGGTTCACGAACGGCGGACTCGAACTTCCGCAACTGTTCGCGAACCGCCATTGACTTCAATAGGCAGGCGAACTTTAAAACCAACAGGGACTCTTTCTGGCCACAATAGTGATGGAAAAGTTGTTTCAAGTGGACTAACACCTGGACTGTGGCATGCCGGAGGGGGATCCATGGCAAAACTCCCACGGAAAATTACATAGTTGATGCAGAGTCTGGTTTTAAGCTATAAAGGGCATAAATCACCTAACATTCCTAAATTGTTTGGAATAACGTGCTTTAAAACGTCAGGTATGATGTTGTATCGATCAGGTAGTGTAAGGGTTACACCCGCTTCACAGTGACAGACCAAACTCCCCGTGTAACGTACCGCAAACAACCGCAAACAGTCCATTTGCACAACCACGAGATAGATAGATTTGATAGCTAGATACATAGATTACATAGATCAATAGATGCAATATACATTTGATAGATACGATTGATAGTTAGATAGATTTGATAGATAAATAGATAGATTTGATAGATATATAATTTCCCAGACAGAGAATTACAAGACGTGCAGTCTGGGACCCATGGTAAGGTTCCCAGAGGCAATTGCGGCGCCAGGGGACGTGTATATAGCATGGATTTTCGGAACCTGGAGATGGAAAAAGATGCTTGGTCGGTCCTCCTACTTCAAATTCGGGGCACTGCGCGTGCAATCTATTGTGCCACCAGATATGAGTGGTGTGTTAAGTAGTACTATTCTGATCAGTTTAATACCTGTTACTCCCCCTATCGGGGGGAGGTGTATATGGCATGGATTTTAGGAACTGGGAGATGGAAAAATATGCTTGGTCGGTCCTCCTACTTCAAATTTGGCCGAAACACAAGTGGCTTTTTTTTAAAAAAAATTACACTAATGTTACACCAGATACGAGTGGTGGCACTGAGCAAGTAGGCACAGTATATGCTGTGAGCCTGACACACAGGCTGGCAGTGGCAGGCAGGCAACTGCTATTAGATTACACTAGCAGACTGATGTAAAAGTTTTTTTTTTAGAAAATGTACACTACTGTTACACCAGATATGACTGGTGGTGGCACTGAGCAAGTAGGCACAGTATATGCTGTGAGCCTGACACACAGGCTGGCAGTGGCAGGCTGGCCTGGCAACTGAAATTAGATTACACTAGCAGACTGATGTAAAAGTTTTTCTTTTTTAAATTTACACTAATGTTACACCAGATATGAGTGGTGGCACTGAGCAAGTAGGCAGAGTATATGCTGTGAGCCTGACACACGCTGACAGGCAGGCAAATGCAATTAGATTACAAAGAAAAAAAATAAAAAAGACTGATGTTCTAGCCCTAAAAGGCTTTTTGGGGTGCTGTCCTTACAGCAGAGATCAGATGAGTCCTTCAGGACTGTAGTGGACACTGAATACACTAGCCTAGCTATCAATTTCCCTATAAAATCAGCAGCAGCTACACTATCCCTCCTCTCACTAACGGCTAGATTTGGAGTTTGGCGGTAAAAGGGCTGTTAACGCTCCGCGGGTTTTTTTCTGGCCGCACCATAAATTTAACTCTGGTATCGAGAGTTCAAACAAATGCTGCGTTAGGCTCCAAAAAAGGAGCGTAGAGCATTTTTACCGCAAATACAACTCTCGATACCAGAGTTGCTTACGGACGCGGCCGGCCTCAAAAACGTGCTCGTGCACGATTCTCCCATAGGAAACAATGGGGCTGTTTGAGCTGAAAAAAAACCTAACACCTGCAAAAAAGCAGCGTTCAGCTCCTAACGCAGCCCCATTGTTTCCTATGGGGAAACACTTCCTACGTCTGCACCTAACACTCTAACATGTACCCCGAGTCTAAACACCCCTAGCCTTACACTTATTAACCCCTAATCTGCCGCCCCCCGCTATCGCTGACCCCTGCATTACACTTTTAACCCCTAATCTGCCGCTCCGTAAACCGCCGCCACCTACGTTATCCCTATGTACCCCTAATCTGCTGCCCTAACATCGCCGACCCCTATGTTATATTTATTAACCCCTAATCTGCCCCCCACAACGTCGCCGACACCTACCTACACTTATTAACCCCTAATCTGCCGAGCGGACCTGAGCGCTACTATAATAAAGTTATTAACCCCTAATCCGCCTCACTAACCCTATCATAAATAGTATTAACCCCTAATCTGCCCTCCCTAACATCGCCGACACCTACCTTAAATTATTAACCCCTAATCTGCCGACCGGAGCTCACCGCTATTCTAATAAATGTATTAACCCCTAAAGCTAAGTCTAACCCTAACACTAACACCCCCCTAAGTTAAATATAATTTTTATCTAACGAAATAAATTAACTCTTATTAAATAAATGATTCCTATTTAAAGCTAAATACTTACCTGTAAAATAAATCCTAATATAGCTACAATATAAATTACATTTATATTATAGCTATTTTAGGATTAATATTTATTTTACAGGTAACTTTGTATTTATTTTAACCAGGTACAATAGCTATTAAATAGTTAAGAACTATTTAATAGTTACCTAGTTAAAATAATTACAAATTTACCTGTAAAATAAATCCTAACCTAAGATATAATTAAACCTAACACTACCCTATCAATAAAATAATTAAATAAACTACCTACAATTACCTACAATTAACCTAACACTACACTATCAATAAATTAATTAAACACAATTGCTACAAATAAATACAATTAAATAAACTATCTAAAGTACAAAAAATAAAAAAGAACTAAGTTACAGAAAATAAAAAAATATTTACAAACATAAGAAAAATATTACAACAATTTTAAACTAATTACACCTACTCTAAGCCCCCTAATAAAATAACAAAGACCCCCAAAATAAAAAATTCCCTACCCTATTCTAAAATACAAAAATTACAAGCTCTTTTACCTTACCAGCCCTGAACAGGGCCCATTGCGGGGCATGCCCCAAGAATTTCAGCTCTTTTGCCTGTAAAAAAAAACATACAATACCCCCCCCCCAACATTACAACCCACCACCCACATACCCCTAATCTAACCCAAACCCCCTTAAATAAACCTAACACTAATCCCCTGAAGATCTTCCTACCTTGTCTTCACCATCCAGGTATCACCGATCCGTCCTGGCTCCAAGATCTTCATCCAACCCAAGCGGGGGTTGGCGATCCATAATCCGGTGCTCCAAAGTCTTCCTCCTATCCGGCAAGAAGAGGACATCCGGACCGGCAAACATCTTCTCCAAGCGGCATCTTCTATGTTCTTCCATCCGATGACGACCGGCTCCATCTTGAAGACCTCCAGCGCGGATCCATCCTCTTCTTCCGACGACTAGACGACGAATGACGGTTCCTTTAAGGGACGTCATCCAAGATGGCGTCCCTCGAATTCCGATTGGCTGATAGGATTCTATCAGCCAATCGGAATTAAGGTAGGAATATTCTGATTGGCTGATGGAATCAGCCAATCAGAATCAAGTTCAATCCGATTGGCTGATCCAATCAGCCAATCAGATTGAGCTCGCATTCTATTGGCTGATCGGAACAGCCAATAGAATGCGAGCTCAATCTGATTGGCTGATTGGATCAGCCAATCGGAATGAACTTGATTCTGATTGGCTGATTCCATCAGCCAATCAGAAAATTCCTACCTTAATTCCGATTGGCTGATAGAATCCTATCATCCAATCGGAATTCGAGGGACGCCATCTTGGATGACGTCCCTTAAAGGAACCGTCATTCGTCGTCTAGTCGTCGGAAGAAGAGGATGGATCCGCGCTGGAGGTCTTCAAGATGGAGCCGGTCGTCATTGGATGGAAGAACATAGAAGATGCCGCTTGGAGAAGATGTTTGCCGGTCCGGATGTCCTCTTCTTGCCGGATAGGAGGAAGACTTTGGAGCACCGGATTATGGGTCGCCAACCCCCGCTTGGGTTGGATGAAGATCTTGGAGCCAGGACGGATCGGTGATACCTGGATGGTGAAGACAAGGTAGGAAGATCTTCAGGGGATTAGTGTTAGGTTTATTTAAGGGGGTTTGGGTTAGATTAGGGGTATGTGGGTGGTGGGTTGTAATGTTGGGGGGGGGGTATTGTATGTTTTTTTTTACAGGCAAAAGAGCTGAAATTCTTGGGGCATGCCCCGCAAAGGGCCCTGTTCAGGGCTGGTAAGGTAAAAGAGCTTGTAATTTTTGTATTTTAGAATAGGGTAGGGAATTTTTTATTTTGGGGGTCTTTGTTATTTTATTAGGGGGCTTAGAGTAGGTGTAATTAGTTTAAAATTGTTGTAATATTTTTCTTATGTTTGTAAATATTTTTTTATTTTCTGTAACTTAGTTCTTTTTTATTTTTTGTACTTTAGATAGTTTATTTAATTGTATTTATTTGTAGCAATTGTGTTTAATTAATTTATTGATAGTGTAGTGTTAGGTTAATTGTAGGTAATTGTAGGTAGTTTATTTAATTATTTTATTGATAGGGTAGTGTTAGGTTTAATTATATCTTAGGTTAGGATTTATTTTACAGGTAAATTTGTAATTATTTTAACTAGGTAACTATTAAATAGTTCTTAACTATTTAATAGCTATTGTACCTGGTTAAAATAAATACAAAGTTACCTGTAAAATAAATATTAATCCTAAAATAGCTATAATATAAATGTAATTTATATTGTAGCTATATTAGGATTTATTTTACAGGTAAGTATTTAGCTTTAAATAGGAATCATTTATTTAATAAGAGTTAATTTATTTCGTTAGATAAAAATTATATTTAACTTAGGGGGGTGTTAGTGTTAGGGTTAGACTTAGCTTTAGGGGTTAATACATTTATTAGAATAGCGGTGAGCTCCGGTCGGCAGATTAGGGGTTAATAATTGAAGGTAGGTGTCGGCGATGTTAGGGAGGGCAGATTAGGGGTTAATACTATTTATGATAGGGTTAGTGAGGCGGATTAGGGGTTAATAACTTTATTATAGTAGCGCTCAGGTCCGCTCGGCAGATTAGGGGTTAATAAGTGTAGGTAGGTGTCGGCGACGTTGTGGGGGGCAGATTAGGGGTTAATAAATATAACATAGGGGTCGGCGATGTTAGGGGCAGAAGATTAGGGGTACATAGGGATAACGTAGGTGGCGGCGATTTGCGGTCGGAAGATTAGGGGTTAATTATTTTAAGTAGCTTGCGGCGACGTTGTGGGGGGCAAGTTAGGGGTTAATAAATATAATATAGGGGTCGGCGGGGTTAGGGGCAGCAGATTAGGGGTACATAAGTATAACGTAGGTGGCGGTCGGCAGATTAGGGGTTAAAAATTTTAATCGAGTGGCGGCGATGTGGGGGGACCTCGGTTTAGGGGTACATAGGTAGTTTATGGGTGTTAGTGTACTTTAGGGTACAGTAGTTAAGAGCTTTATAAACCGGCGTTAGCCAGAAAGCTCTTAACTCCTGCTTTTTTCAGGCGGCTGGAATCTTGTCGTTAGAGCTCTAACGCTCACTGCAGAAACGACTCTAAATACCAGCGTTAGAAAGATCCCATTGAAAAGATAGGCTACGCAAATGGCGTAGGGGGATCTGCGGTATGGAAAAGTCGCGGCTGTAAAGTGAGCGTTAGACCCTTTAATCACTGACTCCAAATACCAGCGGGCGGCCAAAACCAGCGTTAGGAGCCTCTAACGCTGGTTTTGACGGCTACCGCCGAACTCTAAATCTAGGCCTAAGAATGCAGGATCAGAATGAATCTAAAACGGCTGCTGCACAGGAGCTGGGAGGGAGTGTCTGCTGCTGATTGGCTGAAATGTGTCTGCAGACTGTGAGATACAGGGTCAAAGTTTACTCAATGATGACGAATAGGGGGCAGATCGAACATCGCATATGTTCGCCCGCCGCGGCGAACGCGAACAAGCTATGTTCACCGGGAACTGTTCGCGACATCACTAGTCAGAAGATGCTTAGTTACAAAGTAATCACAGACAGAGATAAAAAGTATATTATTATAACCATGCTGGCTGTGCAAAACTGGGGAATGGGTAATAAAGGGATTATCTCTCTTTTAAAAGGATACAAATTCTGGTGTTGGCTGTACCTTTAAGGCAAGTGTGTCACAGGGTTTTAATTTTGTCATAAGAAGAATTACCTAGGTTTGCTCATTTTAAAAAGCGTTAACAGAAAAAATAAATAACAAGGACTAAAATAAGTGTAAACTTAATCTATCTATCTACTGTATCTATCTTAAATAATGCTAATATGCAATATACATAGTGAGCCAAAATTCAGAAACCACCCTTAAAGGGACGTGAAACCCAAATTATTTTCTTTCATGTTTCAGGTAGAACATACAATTTAAACAACTTTCCAATTTACTTAGATTATCTAATTTGCTTTATTATCTCTTTATCCTTTGTTGAAAAGCATATCTAGATAGGCTCAGGCGCTTGGAGCTAGCTGCTGATTGGTGGCTGAACTTGTATGCCCATTTTCATTGGCTTACAAATGTGTGCAGCTAACTCCCAGGAATGCATTGCTGCTTCTTCAATAAAAGAAGTATAATCTATCTGAATCATGAAAGAAAAGATTTGGATTTCATGTCCCCTTAATGCCACATTTGTTTCATCATTACCATTATGTAATAGAACAGTTGGTTTTACCAAAGAGGTATTCTATCCTACCCCTCTGCCATCTTGATTACAGATATTAGTTATTAGAGCCCTACTTTAACTTAGTGTGTGTGTTTATAAATATCTAACATTTTGCTCTTAAATTATATTCTAGAGATATCAAACATTTATTCTGTAATATTTAAATTATGAAGTTATAACTTCAAGTTGCTTAATTTATGGTAAAAACAAAATAAATGTGTGTTCCTTGATTTGAAACATCACAATATAAAAAAGTTTTATAAGGACTTAAATATAAAATAACCTCCCTTACACAGGCAGATCGCTGATGTGGTTTTTGAAGATTAAAACCTACACAGCTAATTGGATTAGTAACAATATTTTCTCACAAAAATGTTAGATAAAAATGGAACTTTAATTACTTTGTTTTAAATTCCTAACTGAAAGGCCAAATGACAAGTGCCCTTGATTACCAAGTGAATACATCTTTGAATTTGAAACAAGACGAGAATGTTGACTGACAATTCATTCTTGATCTTTTCTCTGTCATCTATTTAGCTAGGAGCCGTCACACCATGTTATATGCAAGAACAGTGCGGATTGCAAATCTTTGGGGACCATGTCAAAGATAATGTGGTTTGTTTAAGTTGTTTCATCTACTGTTCTGGGGAGAGATGTTTTGTTTTGGGTTTCTTTGTGGGAGCCTGTTCAATTAAATATATATTTTTTGCAGACGTTCTTTAGTCATTCACCAAACATTGGACATTAGACTATAATGTCATTTGCGCACTTTTTGAAATTGCAATATAATGTTTTTTATTATGCATAGAAAAAAATACTTTACAACATACTTCCATTATTTATTTTGCCCCCTTTTCAGTAATTTGGCTTTCAAAATTGTAGGTTTTTCTAATCTGGGAACTAGAGGTGCAAACGGCAAGCCAAACCCTGCTACATATCTGTACCTAATTGGCATTAGGAGAGGTGATGAGATAAGATACTGCAAAATAATTCTATCTATCTATCGGGTACTTATAGAGCGCAAACTAATCACCCGTGATGGTCTCAAGGCGCTAAGGGAAAGCAGATAGGAGGAGGGGGGAGGGGATGGGCGTTCAGTCAAAGAGCCAGGTTTTGAGGTCTTTTCTAAACTTTGTAAGGGAGGTTGATTGTCTGAGGTGCAGCGGGAGGGTGTTCCATGTCTTTGCTGATATGTGGGAGAAGGATCTTCCGCCTGCTGTGGATTTGCTGATCAGAGTTGTCTGGCGGTGGGTGTAGAAATTTACCCGGTGGTTAATGTATTCGGGTCCGATGTTGTGTAGGGCCTTGAACGCGTGGGTAAGGAGCTTGAAGGTGATTCTCTTGTTGATGGGGAGCCAGTGACGGTTCCTTAGGTGTTCGGTGATGTGACATTGGAGAGGGATGTCGAGGATGAGTCTGGCTGAGGCGTTCTGGATACGTTGGAGTCTCTTTTGGAGTTTGATGGTGGAGCCAGCATTGCCGTAGTCCAACCGGCTGCTGACAAGGACGTGGGTGACTGTTTTCCTGGTTTCGGTAGGAATCCACTTGAAGATTTTTCGTAGCAGGTGGAGGATGTGGAAGCATGTTAAGGTGATGGCATTGATTTGTCGGTTCATGGAGAATGAGGAGTCCAGGATGAAGCCTAGATTTTGTGCGTGGTTGGTTGGGGGGTGAACGAGGGCTGTGGGCCACCAGGAGTCATCCCATGCGGATTTATTGGGTCCGAGGAGGAGGACTTCAGTTTTGTCTGTGTTCAGTTTGAGCCGGTTGTCATTCATCCAGGTGGTGACTGCTGTCAGGCCTTCGTGGACGTTCTTGGCGGTGGTGGGCTCTCGGGTGAGTGAGATAATAACTGGGTGTAGGAGACGATGTTCAGTTTGTGGCGTCGGATGATGGCTGCGAGAGGGGCCATGTAGATGTTGAAGAGGGTGGGGCTCAGCGAAGAGCCTTGCGGTACACCACAGTTGACTGGTATGGGTTTGGAGGAGAAGGGCGGGGTCTGACTTTCTGGGTCCTGCCTGTGAGGAAGGAGGTGATCCATTCCAGGGCTTTGCTGTGGATGCTGGCGTTGTGTAGGCGGGTGCGGAGGGTGTTGTGGTCGACAGTATCAAAGGCTGCTGAGAGGTCTAGGAGGATTAGGGCGGCGGTTTCTGCTCAGTTGAGCATGGCGCGGATGTCATCTGTGGCGGCAAGGAGGGCGGTCTCAGTGCTGTGGTTGCTTCTGAAACTGGATTGGGAGTGGTCCAGGGTGTGGTTGGCCTCAATGTGGTCAATAAGTTACGAGTTGATAGACTTCTCTATGACTTTAGCCGAGAAGGGGAGTAGAGAGATGGGGCGGTAGTTATTCGGGTCCGTGGGGTCTGCCGAGGGTTTCTTCAGCAGGGGTTTCAGTTCTGCGTGCTTCCAGACATCTGGGAAGGTTCCGGTTTTGATGGAGCAGTTGATGGTGCGGTGGAGTTCAGGGGCGATGGTGTTGCTTGCTTTGTTGAATATGTGATGGGGCATGCGTCTGAGAGTGCGCTGGAGTGGATGGATTTCATGATTCTGAGGGTGTCCTCTGTGGTGAGGGGGCTCCAGATAGTCCATGTGTGTTGTTGGGGGGGCAGAATTGGCGAGGGGTGTCGTTGGGTGTAGGTGAGTGGGTGGTGGAGGTTGAGTTATGAGGTGTGAAACTGTCATAGATGTCGAGGATCTTTCGGTGGAAGTGTGCAGCGAGGATATTGCAGAGGTCCTGGGAGGGTGGGATGTTGGTGGTGTTGCTGTTGGGTTTAGAGAATTCCTTGATGACTGAGAACAATTCCTTGCTGTTGTGTGCGTTAG
This sequence comes from Bombina bombina, assembly GCF_027579735.1. Lineage (NCBI taxonomy): Eukaryota > Metazoa > Chordata > Amphibia > Anura > Bombinatoridae > Bombina > Bombina bombina. The sequence goes on along the minus strand of NC_069505.1, from coordinate 233,745,253 downwards.
AGTTGCAAACCTTGACTACTTCAGTAATAAATGTAACCTGTAACCTATGGGTGTGGGCTGGCTATTTAAAAACAATTGCAGCTAATACTGTGTAAATGCATTTAGAAAGTCTACATACTTTGCGGACATGTACATTTATAGAAAAATCTCAGATAAGTCTTGTAATTAAAATATGTTTTTATAGCCCTTTAAGACTTAAAGGGACAGTCTAGTCCAAATTAATATTTCATGATTCAGATAGGGCATGTAATTTTAAACAACTTTCTATTTACTTTTATCATCAAATTTGCTTTCTTCTTTTGGTATTTTTAGTTGAAAGCTAAACCTAGGCAGGCTCATATACTAATTTCTAAGCCTATGAAGTCTGCCTCTTATCTGAATGCATTTGACACTTTCCCACAGCTAGAGGGCATTAGTTCATGTGTACCATGTAGATAACATTGTGCTCACGTCTGTGGAGTTACTTATGGAGTTACTTATGAGAGGGCACTGAGTGGCTAAAATGGAAGTCTGTCAAAAGAACTGAGATAAGGGGGCCGTCTGCAGAGGCTTATATACAAGGTAATCACAGATGTAAAAAGTATATTAATATAACCGTGTTGGTTATGCAAAACCAGGGAATGATTAATAAAGGGATTATCTTTTTAAACAATAAAAATTTGTGAGTAGACTGTCTCTTTAATATGTATGATCATAACATTTTGTTCTGTGTTGAGTCTACAGGGGATATGTATCAAGCTGTAAACTGTGCTGCATTTGCCGGCACCAATACGCTCACCTAACATCGCCTAACATCGTGGCCACGGACCTGAATACGATCTCCATATTTATAAAAAAAGCCAGCAAAAAGACGTGAACCAAGTACGGGGCAATGAGCATCGGACTGTTGTTAACTAGCAGTCATCGATCTTGCGTCTATTCGGCTTTTTACCAACTTTATTTATACCCTGTCACTAAATGCCGCCACTATAATAAAAATGTTTAACCCCTATCCTGCCGCTCCCGGACCCCGCCACAACCTAAATAAAGTTATTAACTCCTATCCCGCCGCTCCCGGACCCCGCCGCAATGCAAATAAAGTGATTAACCCCCATCCCGCCGCCACTAAATAATTGTATTAACCCCTAAAGCTCTGGCCTCCCACATCACTACCACTAACTAAACCTATTAACCCCAAACCATCAGCCCCCCACATCGCCAAAAAATAAATTAAGTTATTAATCCCTAAACCTAACAACCCGCTAACTTTAAATTAAAATTACAACATCCCTATCTTAATATAAATTTAAACTTACCTGTAGAATTAAAATAAACTATTTTTAAACTATTAATTAACCTACCCTAACTATTATACTACAATTAAATTAAACTAGCAATTAAATAAGCTAAATTACATATTAAAAAACCCTAACCCTTCTAAAATTATTTAAATCTACTATTAAACCTTATTACAAATCAATAAATTACCAAAAAACTTAAACGCTAAGTTACAAAAAATAAAAAACACTAAATTACGGAGAAAAAAACACATTATCAAAAATAAAAAAGAATTACAGCTAATCTAATAGCCCTATAAAAATATAAAAGCCCCCCCAAAATAAAAAAACATTAGCCTACAATAAACTACCAATGGCCCTTAAAAGGGCCTTTTGTGGGGCATTTCCCCAAAGAAATCAGCTCTTTTACCTTTAAAAAAAAAAATACAAACACCCCCCAACAGTAAAACCCACCACCCAACCCAAATAAAAAAACTATCTAATATAACCTAAGCTCCCCATTGCCCTGAAAAGGGCATTTGTATGGGCATTGCCCTTAAAAGGGCATTTAGCTCTTTTTCCTGCCCAGATCCTAATCTAAAAATAAAACCCACCCAAAAAAACATAAATAAACCTAACACTAACCTCCGACGATCCACTTACAGTTATTGAAGTCCCGCTTGAAGCATCCATCCAGCCGGCAAGAAGTCTTCATCCGGGCGGCAAGAAGTCTTCATCCAGAAGGCATCTTCTATCTTCATCCATCCAGCGTGGAGCAGGTCCATCCTGAAGACATCCGGCACGGAGCTCCTCTTCATACGGTCGACGCAATAAACTGGAACTTTAATGCAAGTGGCGTCATCCAAGATGGTGTCCCTTGCATTCCTATTGGCTGAAAGATTTCAATCAGCCAATAGGATTAGAGCTGCTAAAATCCTATTGGCTGTTCCAATCAGCCAATAGGATTTGAGTAGCTCTCATTCTATTGGCTGTTACAATCAGCCAATAGGATGAGAGCTCAATCCTATTGGCTAATTAGAATATTTTTTGTTTTTAGCGTTTATTTTTTTGGGTAATTTAGTAATTTGTAATAAGGTTTAATAGTAGATTTAAATAATTTTAGTAGGGTTAGTTTTTTTAAATATGTTATTTAGTTTATTTAATTAGTAGTTTAATTTAATTGTAATATAATAGTTAGGGTAGGTTAATTAATAGTTTAAAAATAGTTTATTTTAATTGTACAGGAAAGTTTAAATTTATTTTAAGATAGGGATGTTGTAATTTTAATTTAAAGTTAGCGGGTTGTTAGGTTTAGGGGTTAATAACTTAATTTAGTTTATGACAATGTGGGGGGCTAGCGGTTTAGGGGTTAATAGGTTTAGTTAGTGGTAGTGATGTGGGAGGCCAAAGGTTTAGGGGTTAATACGTTTATTTAGTGGTGGCGGGGTCCGGGAGCAGCTAGATAGGGGTTAATAACTTTATGTAGGTTGCAGGGATGTCAGGGAGTGGCGGAATAGGGGTTAATAACATTATGTAGGTGGCGGTGATGTCGGGGGCGGCAGATTAGGGGTGTTTAGACTCGGGGCTTATGTTAGGGTGTTAGGTGTAAACGTTACTTGTTTTCAACCATAGAAATCAATGGGATATCTGGCTGTATCGAACATAAGCTTTCGCTGCTTTCAGACTCCCATTGATTTCTATGGCATTCGCGACCTCCAGGGTGGCGGATTGAAAACCAGGTACACTGGGTCAGAATAGCCGCGAGCGTACCTGTTAGAAATTTGATAAATGTGAAAAAGTGTCAGAGCCGAATGTGTATTCGGAACATCTGTAATGACGTAAGCATCGATCTGCGTCGGATTGAGACCGGCGGATCGAATGTTACGTCACAAATTTTAAATTTTGCCGGGCTGTAGGCTTTGATAATTAGGTCGGATCAAGCTCGCAACAATTACGCTGTGGAATTCCGATGTATTTGCGGTTGACGGCTTGATAAATATCCCCCTACATCTGAAGGTTCTGCAGCTATCCAGTACATAATTCAGGAATGTATTGTTTTTTTTTAAACTTCTTTTTATTGAGAAAAGTAGTACATACATAATGAGAGCTCATGTGCAAAATATTGTCAATATAACCAAGAGAAAGAATTACAGCATATAGTTTCAAAATGGCAGCATTGTATTGACAGGTATTACAGTAATTTTGTTATGCTGAGTCAAACGTAAGAAATATGTAGCTTTGTAGGTCTCATGCTAGCTAAGACTGTGAGGAAGCCCAGTTGAATTATTCAATATATGTAGTGAAGCATTCCCAGATCATTAGTAGAGATATGACTTAAGTGTATCCTCAGAAAAGGATTGGAACCAAAGCGCCTGAAAGGCCGGGTCTGGACAAAGTTTAGACAGATTCACTTAAAAAGTAAAGGTTACACTTTAATTCGTTTACAAGCATGGATCCATGTCACATAATAAAAAACTTAAAATTCTATCAACAATAAAATTCTTTAAAATAATAAAAGAATCACTGATGATTCTCTTAAAGGTAACTGGTACAGACCTATCTATACTGGTATCCCAATATCTCTAGGTGTTCTTTGAACAATAGGATAATCACTGATGATCCTCTTGTACGGACTTGTCCGGACTGTTATCCCAGTATCTCTAGGTACGACGGTCACCTTTCTAGGTGTTGAGTGCCTTAATATCTAATATTCCCTAAATATGTGAGTGGCGTTTGGTGTGCAAAATTGTGCTAGAGGATATCAAATCCTTCTAGGTTGATAAAAAATGATAATACAATTGTGATGAAAAACTATGTTATGAAAAAATATATATAATGAGGTTGTGGTGTAAAAATAACAGTGATGGGTACTAAACCTTAAATAAAATATTGATGCAGGTAATAAACAATTCAATGTGAATATTCAACCAAAAATTGAGCAAAACGTAGTGATGACATATACAAAAAAGCAAATCACAATAAACAAATAAACTGAATAAACAAAAAAATAGTCCTCCAAATGATAAATCCAAATTGCAGTGTTCACTCCAGAAAAGTGCTGATAATAAGACACATGAAAAACCAAAACTAAAAAATCAGTGGCCACTGTAAAATATGAACAAAGCAAGTCAATCCTGTGAGGAGATAAAAATAATTCTGCAACCTTGGCAGTACTGGATAGTGGTGATATATCAAAGTCTCATCTGGGGTCCGGCTGACCCAAATCACACCTAAAAATGAAAACAAACACACAATAGTGCAGAGCGTAATTTCTCAAGTAGGTTTAAAGGGAAGAAGACTCACCAGTCGACGCGTTTCGGTCTGTGCTAGACCTTTATCAAGACTTGAGCCACTCACATATTTAGGGAATATTAGATATTAAGGCACTCAACACCTAGAAAGGTGACCGTCGTACCTAGAGATACTGGGATAACAGTCCGGACAAGTCCGTACAAGAGGATCATCAGTGATTATCCTATTGTTCAAAGAACACCTAGAGATATTGGGATACCAGTATAGATAGGTCTGTACCAGTTACCTTTAAGAGAATCATCAGTGATTCTTTTATTATTTTAAAGAATTTTATTGTTGATAGAATTTTAAGTTTTTTATTATGTGACATGGATCCATGCTTGTAAACGAATTAAAGTGTAACCTTTACTTTTTAAGTGAATCTGTCTAAACTTTGTCCAGACCCGGCCTTTCAGGCGCTTTGGTTCCAATCCTTTTCTACTCATTTATTCTATTGGCTACTAGGAGCCAATATCCAGAGCCAGGGTCCTTGAGGCAGGCGCTTAGTGTACCACCCACTGTCACTTGTTAAGTGTATCCTCACACAGTTTTTAGACTGATTTTCTCATTTTTAACTATTTAAGACAAAACAAACCTATACGACAACAACAGAAACTACTCACAACATACAACAACAGAACATATAACAACAAAAAACTACACATAACAGGAACCCTATAGCAAGGTGGGCTATTGGTGGTAATAAATAGGTGGATTTATATTATTATTTTCAAGGTGAGGCCTGGATTAATCCTATGCCAAGCCAGATTAGTTGATGTCAGGTTTAATATAGTAGGCACAAGCTGAAGATAGATTTGGAAGGATTGCCAGTGCTGGATCGACTTATGTTTTCAGTGTACACTTATGCCTTATCTAAAAAGTCTTTCCACTATTGGTTGGGTATAGATAAGTGCAGCGTATGGGGGCAACTCATTCTACAGGGCAGTTTTAGGAAAGTCTGAGCAGATCATAGAGGATCCATTGATATCTACAGAGTAAGCATTCTATGAATTTTTGCCAGATAAAAATAGTGAAGGGTAGAGTGGATCCCTTAAAGGTGTTATGGATACAGATTTCATCCAATGCAAATTGATGTACATTTAGTTAGATGTTTGAGAGTATATGCACTTGAGTAAGTAAGAGAAACCTCGCTATCTCTCTGCTAAATTAAGTACAAGTATACATTCCTGATAAAGAAAAACAGGTGTTACATTAATATAGGGAGTGAGCAGTTTAAAATAGTAGCAATTGAATATTACACATGCTATAGATAGTGACACTTCCTTGAGAACCAAAGCTAGTAAAAAAAATAAAATAAAGCTAGCATCGGGTAAAAACAGGACTTAAAACAATAAACAACCAAAAGACAACCAGTAGCATACACGCATGCAAATAGAACTAGTCCGTAGAACCATGTTGAACAAACTGTACTCGATTATAGCATGTCTGCAGAGATGCGTCAGTCCAAATGTCCAGAAAAACAGTTCAGGCAGGATCTACATACTCATCCCACTCCCCTCCTAGCTAAAGCCGTCGGGCCATTGTATAGTTCCAGCAGCCGTCTCAGTCGGTCAAAGTGATTCTCATTGTGCCGACAACCTTCGTCTTGCGGCTCTCTCACCACGAGTGACACGTCCCCTATGACCGGTCTCATAGTCTCCGGTATAGTGAGTAGTCTTACAGGCACCGGACTCACATCCGGAGCTACGACAGCCGTACATTGAGCCCATTGGGGTATCAGTAGGCTCCTCTCTAGTTTTAGGGGCATAATGTTGGCTAGATTTGAAACACCAAGGCAGGAGTGATTTAGTCCGGTCTCGAGTGGTTCCGTGGTTTTACCCCTCCACAAAGGTTCAAATGTTGTGAGGCTCTTGTAAATCTGCGAGTATGGGGTGGAGGTGCTCACAGCTTCCAGAGGAGCAGGCTCATACTGGGTATACATATGTTCTTTGAATCGGAAATGCCGGTTTGTGGATTCCGCTATTGTGCTTAGTTCAATGCAGGACCTTAGAAGTCTATCTAGCTTCGGTAGCAATATAGCCTTTATCTCTGCTAATATGTAGGTGTCATAATACGGTCCTTGACCATGGAAAGTCTCCATTGCTTCGGGTCAGAGAGAAGCGCCGACACGTGGTGGGCTAAAACCTAAGTTTTACTTAAAGTGACTTTCCGGGGGAGAGGAGCTGGAGTTCCCTCTGTCTGCTAGTTGATCCCGGACAGCTTTCCTGTCAAGGGAGATGCAGATGGTCTGGATTGACGGCTGCAGAGTTGAATTTGGAAGCGTTTGATTTCAGAGCTAGAGGAGCTTGCAGCCATCTTGTGGAGCCGCCCACCGGAAGTCCCAGAAATGTATTGTTTAAATTTTTATGAAACTACATATTATGCAGTAAAATGTATTAATAACTACTTACTAATAATCAATATGATACAACTGCAGTTCTCTTTGTTATGTAATAATGTAAAAAGTTACATTTCATGGTCTATTATCACAATGACCTTTATTAGTAGATAATATTAAAAGCAAATGTATAAGAAATAAATCTCTGCATAGAAACTAGACTTGTGCAGGGGCGAAAAATATGTTTCAGACAAATCGCTTGGAATTAATATTTGTAAATATTACTTTTCTGATTATTCGTGTGCTGCACTATTTGGAATTCATTTAGTTTGAAACAAATACTGAATATTCAGGGAGCATTTATATTTATTTTTGTTAAATGTAAATGTTTCTTTGCTACAAATGAAAAAGTTCACCGGTAACCTTATACTTACCTCTAGCATGCAGGAGAGCCGTGCTAAGTCAGCCCCGGGCTGACCTAATCGGAGGCTTAGCATGGCAGATCCTACAGCCTGCGCTAAAGGACCTTCTCCTTAAACACAGGCTTTGCCATGCTAGAGCTTTTTAACCATTTACAGCTAATTTAAAGGGACACTAAACCAAATATTTTCTTTCATGATTCAGATACATCATGCAATTTTAAGCAACTTTCTAATTTACTATTGGCTAGATTACGAGTTTTGGGTTATGAGGGGTGCGGTGCTAACTTGCACGTTATTGTCACCGCTCACTTCCCTACTGCGATGGTATTACAGGTTTTCCTAAACCCGGCGTTAAAAGGCAAGAAGTGAGCGTAGAGCAAAATTGAGCTCCATACCGCACTCCAATACCAGCGTTGCTTAAGTCAGCGGTGAGCTGGTTGTACGTGCTTGTGCGCGATTTCCCCATAGACATTAGTGGGGAGAGCCGGCTGAAAAAAAGCCTAACACCTGCAATAAAGCAGCGTAAAGCTCAGTAACACAACCCCATTGATTCATATGGGCAAACACATTTTATGTTTACACCTAACACCCTAACATGAACCCCGAGTCTAAACACCCCTAATCTTAAATTTATTAACCCCTAATCTGCCGCCCCCGACATCGCCGACACTTATATTAAACTTATTAACCCCTAATCTGCCACTTCGGACATCGCCGACACCTAATCTTTTTTTTTTTATTAACCCCTAATCTGCTGCCCCCAATGTCGCCGCCACCTACCTACATTTATTAACCCCTAATCTGCCACCCCAATGTCGCTGCCACTATAATAAACATATTAACCCCTAAACTGCCGCACTCCGGCCTCGCAAACACTATTTAAATATTATTAACCCTTAATCTGCCGCCCCTAACATCGCCGCCACCTACCTACATTTATTAACCCCTAATCTGCCGTCCCCAACGTCGCCGCCACTATACTAAAGTTATTAACCCCTAAACCTAACCCTAACACCCCCTAACTTAAATATAATTAAAATAAATCTAAAGAAAAATTCCTATCATTAACTAAATAATTCCTATTTAAAACTAAATACTTACCTATAAAATAAACCCTGCTAGCTACAATATAACTAATAGTTACATTGTAGATATCTTAGGGTTTATTTTTATTTTACAGGCAAGTTTGTATTTATTTTAACTAGGTAGAATAGTTACTAAATAGTTATTAACTATTTACTAACTACCTAGTTAAAATAAATACAAATTTACCTGTAAAATAAAACTTAACCATAGTTACACTAACACCTAACCTTACAGTACAATTAAATAAATACAATTAAATAGAAATTATTTAGTTAATGATAGGAATTTTTATTTAGATTTATTTTAATTATATTTAAATTAGGGGGTGTTAGGGTTAGGGTTAGACTTAGGTTTAGGGGTTAATAAATTTAATATAGTGGCGGCGACGTTGGGGGCGTCAGATTAGGGGTTAATAAATGTAAGTAGGTGGCGGCGATGTTAGGGGCGGTAGATTAGGAGTTAATCATATTTAACTAGTGTTTGCGAGACGGAAGTGTGGCGGTTTAGGGGTTAATATGTTTATTCTAGTGGCGGCGATGTCCAGAGTGGCAGATTAGGGGTTAATAATTTTATTATAGTGTTTGCGATGCGGGAGGCCACGGTTTAGGGGTTAATAGGTAGTTTATGGGTGTTAGTGTACTTTTTAGCACTTTAGTTATGAGTTTTCTGCTGCAGCTTTGTAGTGTAAAACTCATAACTACTGACTTTAGAATGCATTACGAATCTTGCGGGATAGGCTGTACCGCTCACTTTTTGGTCTAAAAAGTAAAGCTTGTAATACCGGCAGAATGGAAGTCCCATTTAAAAAAGACTTACGCAAATTGCGTATGTTAATTTGCGGTATGGCCAAAAAAGTGTGCGGGACAGCTGTACCTACAAGACTCTTAATAGCAGCGGTAGTTAAAAAGCAGCGTTATGAGCCTTAACTCTGCTTTTTTACTCATAACGCAAAACTCGTAATCTAGCCGTAAATTATCTATTTTTCTTCCTTCTCTTGCTATCTTTATTTAAAAATCAGAAATGTAAAGCTTAAGAGCCGCCCCATTTTTGGTTCAGAACCTGGGTTATGCTTGCTTATTGGATTGCTAAATGTAGCCACCAATAAGCAAGCACTATCCAGGGTGCTGAACCTAAAATAATAATGATAAAAGTAAGATAGGGGTAAATTAGAAAGTTTCTTAAAATGGCTGCTCTATCTGAATCATGAAAGAAAACATTTGGGTTTAGTGTCCCTTTAAAGAAAACAAATGAATACTGATGAATTTTGTTTGTTGTCTTTAAATTAGTTAGTGAATTCATTTGGATATTCATTTCGGGAAAACAAAGCGAAAATCCGGCTTTTTGTCACAAATTCACATTCGTAATGAGACACCTGCATAAGCCTAATAGAAACATCCCTAAAAGCAGCTAAAATAAACCAGCTGCAGTAGCTATTTATTTAAAGCAGAGCCCCTCAAATATAGCCTTGGGCCACATCCAGTGCTGCAAGTGTTTTGCGTGCAGTTTTGCACTTCTCATTAGGTAATTATGCACTTACCTAATGCCACCAATCAGCACGCGCCACCCAGGTGCTGAACTAAAAATGGGCCGGCTCCTAAGCTTAGATTTCTGCTTTTCAAATAAAGATAACAAAATAACCAAAAAAATTATAATAGGAGTAAATTCGAAAATTGTTTAAAATTGCTGCTCTATCTGAATCATGAAAGAAAACATTTGGGTTTAGTGTCCCTTTAACAGTAAAACAGTAATAACGTTTACTAGACGCATTTCTGCCAATACATGTATACTGCTTCTATCCAATGATGTAATTTATCTATGACCATTTACATTTTACCGGAATGTTTAATGCCGCTTATATTTTCCTGCTCATCTTATGATAGCTTACGAGTGGAGCGTAAAATTGTGATATTTGCGCTCCACTCAATAGTACCGGTGCACTCAAATGTGCGCTGTTATTATAAGTTGAGCACAATGCATTGCCTGGAAGCTTTGCACTCACGAGAGCACGTTTCCATAGGCTCCAATGGGAGCCTCATTCTGATGCCGTTAGATACAGCTAAGAACCTAGCGCAGTGCAGGGTGTAAGTCACGCAGCGTTAGGCAGAGCATTAAATATATATGTATATATATATATATATATATATATATTTATGTGTTTATATGTGTATATACACATATTAACACATAAATATATATGTATATACACATAATAACACATAAATATATATGTATATACACATAATAACACATGAATATATATGTATATACACATAATAACACATGAATATATATGTATATACACATAGTAACACATAAATATATATGTATATACACATAGTAACACATAAATACCTGTATATATGTATATACACATTAACACATAAATATATATGTATATACACATATTAACACATAAATATATATGTATATACACATAATAACACACATATATATATATATATATATATATATATATATGTATATACACATAATAACACATAAATATATATGTATATACACATAGTAACACATAAATATATATGTATATACACATAGTAACACATAAATATATATGTATATACACATAGTAACACAAATATATATGTATATACACATAATAACACATAAATATATATGTATATACACATAATAACACATAAATATATATGTATATACACATAGTAACACATAAATATATAAGTATATACATATAGTAACACATAAATATATATGTATATACACATACTAACACATAAATATATATGTATATACACATAGTAACACATAAATATATATGTATATACACATAGTAACACATAAATATATATGTATATACACATAGTAACACATAAATATATATGTATATATACACATAGTAACACATAAATATATATGTATATACACATAGTAACACATAAATATATATGTATATAAACACATAGTAACACATAAATATATATGTATATACACATAGTAACACATGAATATATATGTATATACACATAGTAACACATAAATATATATGTATATACACATAGTAACACATGAATATATATGTATATATACACATTTCAAAATAGGGTTAAACAAGACCTAACTAACCTATATTACAAACAGACAAATATTCAATACAATTTGACATACAATGAAAAAGAAACACTAAAAGAATTGGCACAAAATAAGGATTTGGTAATACGTGCCGCGGATAAGGGTGGCTCTGTAGTGGTACAAGATAGGGGGGACTTCATAAATTAGGCCCTCAGACAGTTGACAATAGTACAATGCATATTACAAATTTATCTGTCCCCTAATACCAGTACAGTATCTATCTTTGGTTGTGTGTAATGTCTCTATTAATACTATGCCATTCCTCCTGTGACTTGCTTTGGTGTGTACACTTATAGCCGCATATGTTATCTTTCACAGAGTCGGCTCAGCTCATGCATATCACATCTTAACAGCATTTTAGGCTACCATCCAAATAATCAGGTATACCTACAGCTTGCTTTGTTCTAAGGTAATGACTCATTGTATATATATATATTGAGAATAATGTAATTCAGTCATGTCTCTTTAGATATATTACGATAAATTTTGTTAAATATTTTGTTATATATTTTGTCCTGTTTTGGAATAGGAGGCAATCTGTGTTACATTTACATTTACTTTTAATAATTTTTTCGACAAAAATTCTTCTGACAGTATTCACTATAGAATTGTATGGAATCATATAGCTGTACACAAATTATTCTCCTGCTACAACCAAATTTCTCCTCGTCATGCACTGGCAGTACTCTAACTTATATTAATATAGTACTGTAGTATGTATTATTTAGCAGGGTAGAGGGGTTAATGATTCACTTTCAATTGCTCAGGTTTAACATTCACGTGTGCTTTTGTTAATTTTTAACCAATAGGATTTTAGGTGTTACTATGTATAGAGGTGTGTCACATAGCACTACAGGCTATGATTACGGCTCCAGGCCGAAACGCGTAAGCCATTGTGCCACACCTGGCTGCTACCTTTGCTATGTGCCTTTCCGTGTTTTAAATTATCTCTAATAAAGAACTTTTTTTTTATTTCACTTTTGAACTCTGAGGATCGTTTTTTCATTTGGATTATACACCTAGTAACACACACACACACATATATATATATATATATATATATATATATATATATACATAGTAACACATAAATATATATGTATATACACATATTAACACATAAATATATATATGTAGATACACATAGTAATACATAAATATATACTGTATGTATATATACGCAGTAACACATAAATATATATGTATATACACATAGTAACACATAAATATATATGTATATACACATATTAACACATAAATATATATGTATATACACATAGTAACACATAAATATATATGTATATACACATAGTAACACATAAATATATATGTATATACACATAGTAATAACCCATAAATATATATGTATATACACATAGTAACATATATATATATATATATATATATACACACATAGTAACACATAAATATATATATGTATATACACATATTAACACATAAATATATATGTATATACACATAGTAACACATAAATATATATGTATATACACATAGTAACACATAAATATATATGTATATACACATACTAAGACATAAATATATATGTATATACACATAGTAACACATAAATATATATGTATATACACATATTAACACATAAATATATATGTAGATACACATAGTAATACATAAATATATATGTATATATACACATTTCAAAATAGGGTTAAACAAGACCTAACTAACCTATATTACAAACAGACAAATATTCAATAAAATTTGACATACAATGAAAAAGAAACACTCAAAAAATTGGCACAAAATTTTTGGTTTTTGTAATACGTGCCGCGGATAAGGGTGGCCAATATAGAGCAAAAAAACAGCTCAAGTAGTGGATTTATTTTTTTACTTTACTATTTTAATGAAACATAGGAATAAAATACTTCACACACACACATATGTACACATGAATTGCAAGGTTTTATACTGTATTTTTGTGCATATTCTTCTTTATTCTAGGTAGACAAGAAGTATTTTGGATTTTTAAACTTAAAACTAGGGTCCCCAATGGTTTTAATTCAGATTTTGATCTTATGAATTATTGGCAATAATATCTGAGAAAAAACAATTTACTGGGAGAATTTGCACCTATGTCCCTCCTCAGAGCTCTCATATATTGCATAATATAATATATGATACAAGATTTCAGCTAACAAAGAGTCACCATCCTTAGTACAATTGTAAAAATATAAGAATGGGGCCTCAGCTCAGTATTTGCTTCAACATTGTAGATAACAACATGTAAATATAATTTTTATGGAGTAGAGTGCAGGGACAGGTATGCTCATAGACTTAAAATTTAAAATTTAGAACCTAAAAATCCGCACTGGAGAGTATGGCTCAGAAATTTAGAGAGAGCAAATATTGCATTTGACAGTTTTTAAGGTAATTATGTTTTACAGCAATACTAAAAAGTATATTATATAGCAACGCTCAATTATATTTACAAAGGTTAATTTAAAACCCCTAGGAAGTGGGAGTGTAAAGGGTTAATTATCTGTAGCCTATGTAGTATTATCACAAGTGTTAATTATTTGGTAATTAATATGTAACCAATAAGGAATGGCCTGCTGCTTTTAAATAGGTAAAATTTTTAGAGCATAACAGCAGCTTATGAGGACGGCTTTGGAGCCGAAACATGTCAGTTGCTGTTATCTGACCATTCTTTTCTTATGTTCCATGATTTGTGCCAAAGATATGGATTTTTTAAAATGACACTAAGGTGTTAATAAAAAGTACTATTGATTTTACCAATCTCGCTGCCGGTGCTCCTTACTACACATTTTTTGAACAAATATATACACAGTAACACATAAATAAATAAATATATATATATATATATATATATATATATATATACACACACACACACATAGTAACACATATATATATATGTATATACACATAATAACTGTATATACACACAGTAACACATAAATATATATGTATATACACATAATAACACATAAATATATATGTATATACACATAGTAACACATAAATATATATGTATATACACATAATAACACATAAATATATATGTATATACACATAGTAACACATAAATATATATGTATATACACATAGTAACACATAAATATATATGTATATACACATATTAACACACAAATATATATGTATATACACATATTAACAAATAAATATGTAGGTACATACACATAGTAACACATAAATATATATGTATATACACATAATAACACATAAATATATATGTATATACACATAGTAACACATAAATATATATGTATATACACATAGTAACACATAAATATATATGTATATACACATAGTAACACATAAATATATATGTATATACACATATTAACACACAAATATATATGTATATACACATATTAACACATAAATATGTAGGTACATACACATAGTAACACATAAATATATATGTATATACACATAATAACACATAAATATATATGTATATACACATAGTAACTTGAAAAGAGAAAATGGAGGCTGTTTCCTTAAAATTAATTTCTTTATTTGTTCATTTAAAACCGGCAAACACAGCAAGGATAGGGTATGGTGTAGAAGGCGCAGCACAGTCTGGCTTACGCGTTTCGGATGAAATCCGTAGTCATAGCCTACTGTGCTGTGCTCCACACCTGCTTAAAACTAATTAAAACAAATGTGATTGGTGCACACATAAAAAACAACGCCTTCAAGTTAACCAATACCAACAGTGTATAAAATTAACCCACTGGTGTCAGAACCGCACAATCTAATACATTGCCTGAGCCCACACAACCATATTATACATACTGCAATAATTGTGTAAATAACCAACATAGTGGTATGCATTGTAGACAAAATGTCAAATACTAAGGGTTAGTAAGTAATTAAATGTTATTGAACATTATTAAAAATTCTGATGCCCAGATAGTGCACATAGGAGAATCTATAAATATATCCCCGATATGTGTGAGTTAAATCATTGCTCTTATCCTATCTAAGGCACTAATGGGCAACAGAATTCAAACAATACCCTAAGTGAAGAATACCACAATAGATGCTAACTTGAGTCAAAATTAAATAAATACATAAACAAATTATAAACAAGCAAATAATTCTAAATGAGGAGTAACCTGTCAAATACTATATGAATTAAAGATATCTAAGCAAATTGTCATCATAATGTTATATGGTAAAAAATAATGTTAATAACAAGCTAACAAATAGTACCTCCCCATAAGGTAATCTAATGTGATATGGTACTGGTTGAGCACACATGACCATCCGATGAGTATTTAGTTATAATAAGTAAGGGGATCTATAGGTAAATATATTACGAAATACCATAATATTCATTCCCACAGGTTCATTACGTCATATCTTGAATTTAGACCATCAGGCACCCGAGTGCCTAAGGTAAAAATCCAAAAGGCTTCGCGTCTGGCAAGCAGTTGGTCCAAATTGCCCCCCCTTGCAGGTCTAGAAACTTTCTCAATAGCACACCATGTGAATCCTTTAAGGTTGTTGTCATGGTAGACTCCAAAATGTTGTACTATTGGAGCCGTGGATCTCTTAGTGGAAAAAGAGGAAAGATGTTCCCTAATTCTAGAGTTCAGGTCTCTGGAGGTGAGTCCCACATATTGAATCTGGCACAATGTGCATTCAATCATATAAACTACCGATTCCGTTTTACAATTCATACAAGTATTGATTTTGTAACTTTTCCTCGTTCTTACACTTACAAATTCCTTAGTCACCTTGGCATAATCACAGGGCTTGCACTTCCTGTGACCGCATCTGTACATCCCAGTATGTACCAACCATGATCCCCTCTCATCTTTGTCAGTTTTTAGCAGGGTGGGCGATAGAATAGAACCCAATGTGGGGCTTTTCCTGTAGGCACATCTGACACATTGGGTTCTATTCTATCGCCCACCCTGCTAAAAACTGACAAAGATGAGAGGGGATCATGGTTGGTACATACTGGGATGTACAGATGCGGTCACAGGAAGTGCAAGCCCTGTGATTATGCCAAGGTGACTAAGGAATTTGTAAGTGTAAGAACGAGGAAAAGTTACAAAATCAATACTTGTATGAATTGTAAAACGGAATCGGTAGTTTATATGATTGAATGCACATTGTGCCAGATTCAATATGTGGGACTCACCTCCAGAGACCTGAACTCTAGAATTAGGGAACATCTTTCCTCTTTTTCCACTAAGAGATCCACGGCTCCAATAGTACAACATTTTGGAGTCTACCATGACAACAACCTTAAAGGATTCACATGGTGTGCTATTGAGAAAGTTTCTAGACCTGCAAGGGGGGGCAATTTGGACCAACTGCTTGCCAGATGCGAAGCCTTTTGGATTTTTACCTTAGGCACTCGGGTGCCTGATGGTCTAAATTCAAGATATGACGTAATGAACCTGTGGGAATGAATATTATGGTATTTCGTAATATATTTACCTATAGATCCCCTTACTTATTATAACTAAATACTCATCGGATGGTCATGTGTGCTCAACCAGTACCATATCACATTAGATTACCTTATGGGGAGGTACTATTTGTTAGCTTGTTATTAACATTATTTTTTACCATATAACATTATGATGACAATTTGCTTAGATATCTTTAATTCATATAGTATTTGACAGGTTACTCCTCATTTAGAATTATTTGCTTGTTTATAATTTGTTTATGTATTTATTTAATTTTGACTCAAGTTAGCATCTATTGTGGTATTCTTCACTTAGGGTATTGTTTGAATTCTGTTGCCCATTAGTGCCTTAGATAGGATAAGAGCAATGATTTAACTCACACATATCGGGGATATATTTATAGATTCTCCTATGTGCACTATCTGGGCATCAGAATTTTTAATAATGTTCAATAACATTTAATTACTTACTAACCCTTAGTATTTGACATTTTGTCTACAATGCATACCACTATGTTGGTTATTTACACAATTATTGCAGTATGTATAATATGGTTGTGTGGGCTCAGGCAATGTATTAGATTGTGCGGTTCTGACACCAGTGGGTTAATTTTATACACTGTTGGTATTGGTTAACTTGAAGGCGTTGTTTTTTATGTGTGCACCAATCACATTTGTTTTAATTAGTTTTAAGCAGGTGTGGAGCACAGCACAGTAGGCTATGACTACGGATTTCATCCGAAACGCGTAAGCCAGACTGTGCTGCGCCTTCTACACCATACCCTATCCTTGCTGTGTTTGCCGGTTTTAAATGAACAAATAAAGAAATTAATTTTAAGGAAACAGCCTCCATTTTCTCTTTTCAAGCCATTATTGTCCGGAGTTTGGCTGTTTCCTGCTGTGCATTACGAGCTTATACTCTTCAAAGAGGATTGCATTGTGTGCTTCTCTACATTTGGCAGTTCCCTATTGCAAGCAGGAACTGTTTCTCACTACGTCACTGGCGGAGGGATACTGTATTCTATCGGAGGAACAAGTGTCTGGAATAAGTTGAGGCGGAGTAAGGGATCTCAGCCTCGTTCCAGAATGTGTTCCATTGGCCGGAATTGGGCCGAGCCCCTTCAGAGGCGTCCGGGTTGAATCTACAGCCGCGAATGGCGGTACCCGCCTTCTCCATTGGATTGGGTGAGTGAGATCTCCATTGTCCACGCTGGAGCGAGTGAATGAGTGATACACTAAGGAACTTGAGAGTTTCTTTCTTTTTAGCACCTTGCACTTTACCTTTTGTTGTTAATACAATATAGACTGCCTATCATATTCTGGGTTTCCTTTCCTTACATTTATACACATAGTAACACATAAATATATATGTATATACACATAGTAACACTTAAATATATATGTATATACACATATTAACACACAAATATATATGTATATACACATATTAACACATAAATATGTAGGTACATACACATAGTAACACATAAATATATATGTATATACACATATTAACACATAAATAAGTAGGTATATACACATAGTAACACATAAATATATATGTATATACACACATAGTAACACATAAATATATATGTATATACACATAATAACACATAAATATATATGTATATACGCACAGTAACACATAAATATATTTATGTATATACATATATTAACACATAACTATATAGGTATGTAAGCATACACAAATACATTTGAAGTAAAAACACAGTCCCGATAGACTTCAATGATGCTCATTTTTTTTTTATAATAAAGGAACTGTTTTGGGGGACATTTTTTTAATTAAAGGGACATGAAACCAAATTTTTTTCTTTCATGCTTTAGAAATAACATGCAATTTTAAATAACTTTCTAATTTACTTCTATTATCTAATTTGCTTAATTTTCTTAATATCCTTTGCTGAAAAGCATATCTAGATATGCTCAGTCGCTGCTGATTGGTGGCTGCACATAGATGCCTCGTGTGATTGGCTCCCCCATGTGCATTGCTATTTCTTCAACAAAGACTATCTAAAGAATTAAGCAAATTAGATAATAGAAGTAAATTGGAATGTTGTTTATAATTGTATTGTCTATCTGAATCATGAAAGAAAAATTTGGGGTTTAATGTCCCTTTAACCAGAGGTCTGACCTAGTGGAAAGTGCTACCGCAAGCTCTCGGTAGCATTAATCAGCCACTTGTAATGGATGGTTATTTAATGTGCGCCCGTAAGCGGCCACACATTAAAATAGCGCTCCACTTGTAATTAAGCCGATTATAAATTCAAAGTTTTTTTTAAGCACTTAATCGATAGTCAAATGCACTATAATATCTGACCTTCAGTTTGCGGTGGTATTCTAAATCATTTACATAACAAGACTCTATGGGGAGTGCAGTAAAATTCTTGTTAGATATTTCTATATTTGCAATATAGAGCAAAAAAACAGCTCAAGTAGTGGATTTATTTTTTTACTTTACTATTTTAATGAAACATAGGAATAAAATACTTCACACACACACATATGTACACATGAATTGCAAGGTTTTATACTGTATTTTTGTGCATATTCTTCTTTATAGTAGTGTCTATTACATGCAGTTAAATTAAAATTTGAGTATACTTCCCCTTTAAGAAGGCTGGGTGGGGGTAGTTATTCAAACCCCTCAATCCCAGCTTACTTAAACTCTAGGAACCTCCATACCTCCTGTTTAAAAGACAAACAATTGTGTACCTTGGTAGTATAAAATAAATGGACACATTTTAAAATAATATAGTTTGAGGCATGTCATTTTAAACAATAACCTTCTACTTGCATTTGTGATTGGCCGATGGCTGTCACATAATACAGGGGGGGGGAAATAGACATAACTTTGAAATCTGTAAAAAAAAAAAGACCGCTGCTCCATAACATGTCCGCCTGCTCTGAGGCTGCGGACATCAATCTGCCCGATCCTATACGATCGGGCTGATTGACACCCCCTGCTAGTGGCCGATTGGCCGCAAATCTGCAGGGGGGCGGCATTGCACAAGCAGTTCACCAGAACTGCTTGTGCAATGATAAATGTCGACAGCGTATGCTGTCGGCATTTATCAATGTGCGGCGGACATGATACGCTACATTGTATCATGTCCGTCCGCACTGTAATAAATCGGCTCCCAAGAGCTATTGCATTGTCTTTTTATCATGCATTTATTGATTATGCAAATCTGCTGTATTTACAGGTCCTTTAAATGCAAGCAGCATCTTATGACTGCAAAATAGCTCAGCACAGGGGTGGAAATCTCTCAGTGTGTTTTGCTGTGCAAGCTAGCAAGTGATAATGGTTTACTTCAGCTCTCAAAATGTGCTACATTTTACCAGCAGTATTTTGGAGTGCAACACAAAGCTGACCACTTCTAAAACACGCACGATGAGATTGCTAATATCGCAGCCTGCACTTTCCTGCTAGTACACCACTTGTTAAAACATTTTGGATGTGTTAAGATACTTTGGTTTGGTGTCATTTTTGTAATCAGAAAATTTTTATTTTTCTTGTCCCCAGAAAAGCTGGAGTTGATCGTACAGGGTTCAAAACCTTGACCCTGCAACATATTACACAGATTATTTTTACCTACCCCTAATAATTCACAGCAAATAAAATGATAATGTAAACATTTTTCAAAAATCTTTTAAAAGTTATGTGTTCCTGGGAAGCAAAAAAAATGCACATTTTTGGCTAGATTACAATTGGGGCACTAATTTATTGCGCGCCTGTAACCGGGCAAATTTGCCCGTTTGCGGGTGTGCCATAAATAACCAGACATTATAAGTGGCTGGTTATTGCTAACGCAAGCAATTAGCACTTCACTTGTAATCCAAAATGTACATTGTTTTGCTTCTGGTTAATTTTTAAAATGTTCCCCAATTGCCCCCAAAATACAGCGTTTAGTGCTTTTTTAAAAATAAAAAATAGTAGCATTTTTTTTTAGAAGACAAAACAGCATGAAGCAGTTAGCAGGGGTTAAAGTTGGCTGGTGTGGGGTGTAAGAAAAAAAATGGCACTGAAAAGTGACTTTACATTTCAGTCTATGGGAACTGTGTGTTCCCTGTAAATATATACGTATATGCTTATACATATATATTAAATTTGCTGCCCATTACTGCGCGACTTACCCCCTTCACTGTACTTAGGTTCTGTGCCGTGTATGACGGCATCAGAACGAGGCTTCCCAGTAGAGCCTATAGAAGCAGACTCTCGAGCGCAATGCTTCCGTGCAATGTGAATGCAAGGTATAACAAAATGGAGCGCAAATATCACTTTAGCAAAAGCAGTATTTAGCATTCCACTTGTTATCCGGCCCTTTGTTAGTAAAATCAGTTTTAATTAAACAAAAAATTAACATTAAACTTCAGATATTTTGCAGTGCTTTGCTTTATTATAGAAATTACTTAACAACAGTTTAAACTCAGATGCATGAAGAAAGCAAAATCCTCCTCTCACTGTATTTTTTATTACAGGGAAAATGATAATTCTCATGATGTTTTGTAAACCTAAACAGGGATTTACAACCCCAAGCAGACACTTTGAGACCCATTTATTAAGCTCCGTATGGAGCTTGAGGGCACGTGTTTTTGGCGAGTCTTCAGACTCGCCAGAATCACAAGTTATGGAGCAGAGGTCTAAAGACCGCTGCTCCATAACCCTATCCGTCTGCTCTGTTAAGGCGAACAGGAATCGCCGGAATTCATCCCGATCGAGTCCAATCGGGTTGATTGACACACCCTGCTGGCGGCCGATTGTCCGCGAGTCTGCAGATGGTGGCGTTGCACCAGCAGCTCACAAGAACTGCTGGTGCAATGCTGAATACGGAGAGCGTATTGCTCTCCACATTCAGCGATGTGTGTCGGACCTGATCCGCACTGTCGGATCAGGTTCGACAGACATTTGATAAATTGGCTTCTATACATCATTATAAATACTCCCTTTCCCCTGATTAAACAAAGAATGCTCCTTTTACTTAAGATTCCATTTGAAGAAAACACGAAGTGAAAAAGAAAAAAGCTGAAATATAGGCGGCAAGTGGTGAGTGAGAGCAATGTCTCAGAGTGTCAGGAAAGATTATTGACAAAGTGCTAAGTTTTATTGACAGAGAGTGTCATTCTTCACACCTGCTCTGAAGCATAACAGTAGCCGGTTTATTTAACCCGGGACAACTACTGGCAGTTCATTGTAAAAAGATACAGCCTAGACAAAGATTAAATTACACACAAGTACAGTGAGTGAATCAGAGACCTGAGCAGGGGGCTTTAACAAGGGACTGTCACATTTAGTGCTCGATTACGAATGGCCCGCTAACTGTTGCATGTGAGCAATAAGGTCTGAGCTCTTTGCACGCGTCAGAAGTAGCACGTGTATTACGAGTTGAAAGTAAACGCGTTTGCATCAGTGCAGTTGAATTGAGCGTGCGTTGGGTTAGCGCGACTTCAGAGCTCTAGTTAACTGTTACGCAAGACAAAAAAGTACAGTACAGTTACACTCATACCAAAGTCTGATACAAATTATTAAATAAATGTTGTATAAAAAAGTTATAAGGGCTCAAAGATATGAGGGCTCGGGTGTTAGAAAAAAAAAATGGACAGTTACAAAGAGATACATACATACATATGTCTAGAGAGAGAGAGAGAAAACATTAATTTGTGAAATATTCATATTTCTTTCATGTAATTGGCAAGAGTCCATGAGCTAGTGACGTATGGGATATACAATCCTACCAGGAGGAGCAACGTTTCTCAAACCTCAAAATGCCTATAAATACACCCCTCACCACACCCACAATTCAGTTTTACAAACTTTGCCTCCTATGGAGGTGGTGAAGTAAGTTTGTGCTTGATATTTATGATTTCTTCTATGATAGGCGCTTCTAAGTATTTTGAAGCCCAATTCCTCTCAGAGTACAGAGTTTGTCAGAGGGATGTGAAGGGAGTATCACCTATTTATTCTATGGTTTTCCTCGCAGGAAATCTTTTTCATGGGTTCTCTGTTATCGGTCGTAGGAATTCATCTCCTACCTCCCTTTTCAGATCGCCGATATCCTATATTATAAAAGGCCAAGGCCAAGTGTGTTTGTCTGAAGCCGTCATGCGCAGTAGAGACTACGCGCGGACAAACACACCTGGCCTTCAGCTGCAGAGTAGTGCGCACTGCGGAAGCTGCCTGGTGGGGGCGTGACCAGCGTCGGGCGTGCCGTGATGGGGGCGTGGCCAGCGGGCGTGGCAGGCATGACGAGGGGGCATGACCGGCAGACGTGGCGAGGGGCGTGGCCTCACGGGAGCGCGCGGGAGGGGCTTGGCCGGCGGGAGAGACCAAAACAGAGGAAGGAATTAAAGAAAGAAAGCGAGCAGAAGAGGGGGGAAGAGCAAAAGAGGGAGAGAGAGAGCGCAAGAGAGTGGGAGAGAAAGAGGGGAGAGAGAGAGCTCAAAAGAGAGGGGGGAGAGAGAGCTTAAAAGAGAGGTTGGAGAGAGAGCGCAAAAGAAGGAGAGAGAGAGAGCGCAAAAGAGAGGGGGAGAGAGCGCAAGAGAGGGGGAGAGAGCGCAAGAGAGGGGGAGAGAGAGCGCACAAAATAGAGGGAGAGAGAGCGCAAAAGAGAGGGGGGAGAGAGAGCGCAAAAGAGAGGGGGAGAGTTTAAAAGTGAGCGCAAAAGAGGGGGGAGAGAGCGCAAAAGAGAAGGGGGAGACAGAGTGCAAAAGAGGGAGAGAGAGAGCAAAAGAGAGGGGGAGAGAGCAAAAAAGAGGGGGAGAGAGCGCAAAAAAGAGGGGGAGAGAGCGCAAGGGGGAGAAAGCACAAAAGAGAGGGGGAGAGAGCGCAAAAAAGAGGGGGAGAGCGCAAAAAAGAGGGGGGAGAGAGCGCAAAAGAGTGGGGGGAGAGAGAGAGCTCAAAAGAGAGGGGGGAGAGAGAGCTCAAAAGAGAGGAGGGGAGAGAGAGTTTAAAAGAGAGGGGGGAGAGAGAGTGCAAAAAAGAGGGGGGAGAGAGCGCAAAAGAGTGGGGGGAGAGAGAGAGCTCAAAAGAGAGGCGGGAGAGAGAGCTCAAAAGAGAGGGGGGGAGAGAGAGCTCAAAAGAGAGGGGGGAGAGAGAGTTTAAAAGAGAGGGGGAGAGAGAGTGCACAAAAGAGGGGGAGAGAGAGTGCAAAAGAGAGGGGGAGAAAGCGCAAAAGAGAAGGGGGAGAGAGCGCAAAAGAGGGGAAGAGAGAGTGCAAAAGAGGGGAAGAGAGAGCAAAAGAGAGGGGGAGAGAGAGAGCAAAAGAGAGGGGAATAGAGAGCAAAAGAGAGGGGGGAGAGAGAGCAAAAGAGAGGGGGAGAGAGAGCAAAAGAGAGGGGGGGAGAGAGAGTGCAAAAGAGGGGGGAGAGAGAGCAAAAGAGAGGGGGGAGAGAGAGAGCAAAAGAGGGGGGAGGGAGATAGCAAAAGAGGGGGGAGAGAGCGCAAAAGAGAAGGGGGAGAGAGCGCAAAAGAGGGGAAGAGAGAGTGCAACAGAGGGGAAGAGAGAGCAAAAGAGAGGGGGAGAGAGAGAGCAAAAGAGAGGGGAAGAGAGAGCAAAAGAGGTGGGAGAGAGAGAGCACAAGAGGGAGGAGAGAGAGCACAAGGGGGGGAGAGAGAGCAAAAAAGGGGAGAGAGAGAGAGCAAAAGAGGGGGAAGAGTGCAAAATAAGGGGGAGAGAGAGAACTCAAAAGAGAGGGGGGGAAAGAGAGCGCAAAAGAGAGGGGGGAGAGAGAGGGAGCAAGGGTTGGAACCGCAGTACCTAAAAAATTGGCCCGTGTACACGGGCTTTAGGACTAGTACTCTTATATTCCATTACCTCTACTGATAACCGTTTCAGTACTGGTTTGGCTATCTGCTATATGTGGATGGGTGTCTTTCGGTAAGTATGTTTTTTTCTTATTTAAGACACTCTCAGCTATAGTTTGGCACTTTATATATTAATATAAGGTTTTAAATATATGTATTTTACTTATATTTGCCATGAGTCAGGTCTATGTATATTTCCTTTAGCAGACTGTCAGTTTCAGTTTGGGAAGCACGTTTAGGAAGTCATTTGTCTTACCTGGGGTATAATCTTTTTTTTCAAATTGACTGTTTTTTCTTTCATGGGCAAAATTAGGCTCGCAAGGGTGCAAAATGCTGTTATTTATTGCATCATTCTTGGCGCGAGAATTTTTTTGACGCAAAGGTACATCTTTGATGACGCAAGTTCGTCATTTCCGGCATCTTAGTTGATGCCAGGTTTTCCTTGCACAAGGTTGCGCCTGTTATGATGCGAGTTGCGTCATTTCCGGATATTGTTGGCACCAAAAGAATTTTCAACTTCCTTTTGCGTTGTGCGTCATACTTGGCGTCAAAAAAAATATTTATTTTTCACCCCACTTCCTATATGCCTCTTGCCTTCTATATGCTCAGAGGGCTATGCTATTTGCATTTTTTCCCATTCCTGAAACTGCCATATAAGGAAATTGGAAATTTTGCTTTAATGTTGTTTTTTCTTTTACATTTTGCAAGATGTCTCAATCTGATCCTATCTCGAAAGCAACTGTTGGAACCCTGCTGCCTGATCACAGTTCTACCAATGCTAAGTGTATCTGTTGTAAGTTAGCTGAGATTATATCTCCAGCTGTAGTATGTATCAGTTGTCATTATAAGCTTTTGCATGCAGAGAATGTATCCATCAGTACCAGTATAGTATCTGTTGTTCCTTCAACATCTAATGTACATGACATCTCTGTTGATATGAAAAAATTATATTGCTGATGCAATACAGAAGGCTATGGCTGCTATTCCGCCTTCTAATAAACGTAAAAGGTCTTTTAAAACTTCTCATAAATTTGATGAAATTTCTAATGACTGACAACATACTGAAATATCCTCCTCTGATGAGGATCTCTCTGATTCGGTGCACTTGAGTAAACGCAATCGGGTAAGCGCGAGTAAAGGTGTTAGTTTTATCCCCCCCACTCTTTTCATGGTCCATTGAAATCTATGGTGGAAAACGTTAACATGCTCGCGATATTCATAGTTTGGCTTTTCATGCACATCAGGTTAGCGCTCGTGCACAAACTTTTTACTTTCAAATTGTTATATCTTATTATAAAATGTATCTCTTAGGCTTGGTGTTTTCGTTGAAACTACTTTTCATGAGAGTATATCTATATAGGCTCAGGAATGTGTGTGTGTCTTGAGCACTATATGTTTGTACAACATTATTATATATTGCAAATATTGTTGCAAACACAGCTGTCACCTTGGGGTCTATTTATGAAACTGCAACTCAGTTTCAAGGTCCAAGTGCTGCAGGCTTGCGTGAGTGGGACTGAAATGTTAGTTAAGTTGTGCAGACCACAACTGCTTAGCTTCTCCACCACCTCAAGGGTGGCGAATTTAAATCATCCCGATCTGAGCTGCATGATTGTCAAGCCCTAATCTCAAGCAATTGGTTGCATGAAAGTAAAGGGTGCGGCTGAGCACGCACTTGTTTGTGTGTCCTCACTGCTATGCCAGGAGAGGAACCTTGTCTGCCCAACCTTTGATAAATGAGGCCCAAAGGGCTTAAACCATGTGGGCATTGCTGAACCTACCTCAGTATGCTTTCATGGAAAGCAGCTAGGTTTTCACATAGGAAACCAAGAAAAACAGGTAAGTTTAATAAAAGAAGTAAACTTGAATATTGTTTAATTGTACACTCTCTTAATGCAGTTTAATTTTGACTACCCTGTTCGTTTAAATTTTGAACTCAGAAATATACATTGCTTGAGTCTGCTCTACTGATAAATGATTATTGATAATCAGCCACAGATTAACTTAAAGGGACAGTCTAGTCCAAAACAAACTTTCATGATTCAGATAGGGCATGTAATATTAAACAATTTTCCAATTTACTTTTATCACCAATTTTGCTTTGTTCTCTTAGTATTCTTAGTTGAAAGCTTAACCTAGGAGGTTCATATGCTAATTTATTAGACCTCGAAGGCCGCCTCTTAAGAATGCATTTTAACAGGTTTTTCACCACTAGAGGGTATTAGTTCATGTTTTTCATATAGATAACATTGTGCTCATGCACGTGAAGTTACCTGGGAGCTATCACTGATTGGCTAAACTGCAAGTCTGTCAAAAGAACTGAAATGAAGGGGCAGTTTGCAGAGGCTTAGATACAAGATAATCACAGAGGTAAAACATATATAAATATAACTGTTTTGGTTGTGCAAAACTGGGGAATGGGTAAAAAAGGGATTATCTATATTTTAAAACAATAACAATTCTGGTGCAGACTGTCCCTTTAAGCAAATGGTTACACCCATTTAGAATCCTGTTCTATGTAACATTTCTCAACTCAAACATGCATAGCTAAGCAATACTTATATGCCTGAATAGGCATGGGAAGTACTAAAGGTAAGATGACAGTTTCACTGCTTTCATTACGCCTTTATAAACGCCCAGATCATACTAACAGCAGCTGTGAGGATCACATTAGATTTATTATCTAATATGTCCGTTCAGTATTTCTTATTTTCTCAAAGACAAGTTACAGATGAAAATGTGAAGGTTAAGACTGAATGAATGAATAAAAACATAAATATACTGATTGAGAGTTACGTTGTTCTGATGCTGGTGTTCCAATACTGAACATTGGTAATGTTCATTTTCTTAGACCAAGGGGCATATTTATGATTGTGCGAGTTGACAGGATCAGATATAGTGGATCAAGTCCGCTGCCCATTGATAAATGCCGACAGCATACGCTCTTGGCATTTATCATTGCACCAGCAGTTCTTGTGAACTGCTGGTGCAATATCGCCCCCTTCAGATTCGCAGCCAATAGGCCGCAAGCAGGGGGTGTCAATCAACCCGATCGTATTCAATCGGGTTGATTTCTGTCGATTTCTGTCCGCCGCCTCAGAGCAGGCGGACAGGTTAAGGAGCAGCGGTCTTTAGACCGCTGCTTCATAACTTCAGTTTCCAGGCTCGCCGGAAACACGGGGCATCAAGCTCTGTACGGAGCTTGATAAATATGCCCCCAAGGCTCTGACTCTAAAAAGGGTCTCTGGGCTGGTGAGATTCTATAAATATGCTGCCAGCCCATCTATTTTCATGGTGAAATTCTATAAAGACACTTTTTACCATGAAAACAGAGTGTCTCGCTATGGGGCAAATACTGCATTTTTGTAACGGAAGGAGATGCATACATTAATAAAGTGCACAATAAAGTTTGTCATTTTAAAAATCTTACAAAATGAATCATTGAACAATTCACACAAAAATATGCAGGAATTTTTTTTTATTCTTAAGGTGCATCAAAATTTGTAATGAAATTGTTCACCAAAAATCAAATGTTATCAAAAACGTATGATTTGTAGCTAAATTACACAGGAATAAATCGTATTAACTGCGCACAGCATAAATCGTAATTTAAGTACACAGAATGTGCAAAAAGGACAACATATTTGTACTTAAAAGTACAAAATACAAAGCGTGATTGCTGTTTTTTTTTTTGTAAAATGGGCAGAACATAGGCATTCCATGGGCATATATGATATTTTCTCTCAAATCCCATCGTAATTCTATAAACATTTTTGCACTACAATTCTCACTGTTTTTTTCTCACCAAAATAGTGAAGTCTGCACTACAATTTAAAAAGTTGTGAGTTTACACCAGAATATTAAAAACACTATTCTGAAAGCAAAACGTATGCATACGAAAATGACAGGGAATTTAAGTGCACTGAAATAGTGTAGGAGTGGACAACCACGTCTTGACAGTCAACTTTTTTAGAACCATGGACCAAGAGTCATGTACCAACATCCCAATGGTTTTAGACACAGAACAAATTTATGTCATTTTATTCCATGGATAATTATACATATTGTATCAATAAGCAGTTCTACACTATGGGCTTGTTATGACTGATGTAAATGTGCTTGTCTTAGCATGTGACACTGCTAACATATAACATGCAATACACAGTCCTAGAAAATACAACCATAGCCATATCTTATTTATAATGAAAATGAAAAATGATCAAGGTAATGAGATGTACTGTATGTTGAAACACAGATAGTTAAAAGAGAATGACAGTCGGCTAGATTACGAGTTTTTGTCGGTAAGGCTGTGCGGTGCTAACGAGCAGTTTCTGCTCACCGCTCACCTACAAACAATGCTGGTATTACATTTTTTTTCAAACCCGGCGTTAGCCTCAGAAAAGCTGAGAGCAAAATTTAGCTCCACATCTGACTGTAATACCAGCGCTGCTTACGGTAGCGGTGAGCTGGCTAAACGTGCTTGTGCACAATTTCCCCATAGGAATCAATGGGGCAGAGCCGGCTGAAAAAAAACCTGCAAAAAAGCAGCGTTCAGCTCCTAACGCAGCCCCATTAATTCCTATGGGGAAGAAAATTTACGTTTACATCTAACACCCTAACATGAACCCCGAGTCTAAACACCCCTAATCTTACACTTATTAACCCCTAATCTGCTGTCCCTGCTATCGCTGACACCTACATTATATTATTAATACAAAAATAGTCCAAGAGCGCCTATAGAGAGGCGAAGGAAGAGTCTAACAGATTGGATTAAAAATGATCAAACATTTATTAACAAATCATAAATATTGATAACATGGATCCATGTATACTAGACATACATATAAAAACTAAATACAAAATGTAAAACCATTTAAAAGCAGTTGCCAATCATAACAATGAGTAAGATATTCCTATGAAGTCTCGCCAATTAGGGAGTTAAACAAATGGGAGTCATATAAAGTGATCTTAAATAATGATAATGATGTTTCCAATGAACGTGTTCTAATAGTAGGAATTCCAGTGAAAAAAATCAGTTGGAAAAAATCCAGTGATATAACTTGTGATATTAAAACAAAATGATATAAATCCTGGGATAAAAATATATATAAAAAAAGTGAACAAATATGTGAAAAAATTATATGAAAAAATTAATAATGGGGACCCCAAAAAATGAAAACTATGTAAAAAATGAACATTGAATAAAAAATATAAAAAATATAAGGATATGTAAAATTATGTGAAAATTGTGCGAAAAAAGAAGGTAATATTAAAAATAGATGATGTTAAAACCAAAAGTAAAAATAAAAAAGTGTAAAAGTGAAAATATAGATGTGTTCAAAAAAGTTCAGTGAATTGATTCGATGGGGTTAGGGATGTGTATAATCCAAATAAGATGTCGGTTACTGAATGTTAGTTATATTATTAACTTCTAATCTGCCACTGCGGACACCGCCGCCACCTACATTATAGTTATAAACCTCTAATCTGCTGCCCCCAACATCGCCGCAACCTACATTATATTTATTAACCCCTAATCTTCCGCCCCCAATGTCGCCGCAACCTAACAACACTTATTAACCCCCAATCTGCCGCCCCCAATGTCGCCGCCACTATAATAAAGTTATTAACCCCTAAACCTAAGTCTAGCCCTAACACCCCCTAACTTTAATTTAAATAAATCTTAATAAAATTACTGTAATTAACTAAATTATTCCTATTTAAAACTAAATACTTACCTATAAAATAAACCCTAAGATAGCTACAATATAACTAATAGTTACATTGTATCTAACTTATGGTTTATTTTTATTTTACAGGCAACTTTGTATTTATTTTAACTAGGTACAATAGTTATTACATAGTTATTAACTATTTAATAACTACCTAGCTAAAATAAATACAAATATACCTGTAAAATAAAACCTAACCTAAGTTACACTAACACCTAACACTACACTATAATTAAATTAGTTCCCTACATTAACTACAATTAAATACAATTAAATAAAATTAACTAAAGTTCAAAAACAAAAACACTAAATTACAGAAAATAATACAATAATTACTAATTACACCTAATCTAATCACCCTAATAAAATAAAAAAGCCCCCCAAAATAATAAAAAACCCTACCCTACACTAAATTACAAATAGCCCTTAAAAGGGCCTTTTTGCAGGGCATTGCCCCAAAGTAATCAGCTCTTTTACCTGTAAAAAAAAGTACAATACCCCCCCACATTAAAACCCACCACCCATACACCCAACCATACTCTAAAACCCACCCAATCCCCCCTTAATAAAACCTAACACGAACCCCTTGAAGATCACCCTACCTAGAGAAGTCTTCACCCAACTGGTCCGAAGTCCTCAACGAAGCCGGGCAAAGTGGTCCTCCAGACGGGCAAAAGTCTTCATCCAAGCTGGCCAGAAGAGTTCCTCCAGATGGGCAGAAGTCTTCATCCAGACGGCATCTTCTATCTTCATCCATCCGGCACGGAGCGGGTCCATCTTCAAGACATCCGACGCGGAGCATCTTCCATCGACGTCCAACTGAAGAATGAAGGTTCCTTTAAATGACATCATCCAAGATGGCATCCCTTGAATTCCGATTGGCTGATCGAATTCGATCAGCCAATCGGAATTAAGGTAGAAATAATCCTATTGGCTGATGCAATCAGCCAATAGGATTGAAGTTCAATCCTATTGGCTGATGCAATCAGCAAATATGATTGAGCTGGCATTCTATTGGCTGATCCAATGCGAGCTCAATCCTATTGGCTGATTGCATCAGCCAATAGGATTTTTTCTACCTTAATTCCGATTGGCTGATGACGTCATTTAAAGGAACCTTCATTCATCAGTTGGACTTCGTTGGAAGAGGATGCTCCGCGTCGGATGTCTTGAAGATGGACCTGCTCCGCGCCAGATGGAAGAAGATAGAAGATGCCGCCTGGATGAAGACTTCTGGCTGTCTGGAGGACCTTTACTGGCCGGCTTGGATGAAGACTTCTGCCATCTGGAGGACCACTTTGCCCTGCTTGTTGAGGACTTTGGCCCGGTTGGGTGAAGACTTCTAAAGGTAGGGTGATCTTCAAGGGGTTAGTGTTAGGTTCTATTAAGGGGGGATTGGGTGGGTTTTAGAGTAGGGCTGGGTGTGTGGGTGGTGGGTTTTAATGTTGGGGGGTATTGTACTTTTTTACAGGTAAAAGAGCTGATTACTTTGGGGCAATGCCCCGCAAAAGGCCCTTTTAAGGGCTATTTGTAATTTAGTATAGGGTAGGGCTTTTTATTATTTTGGAAGGCTTTTTTATTTTATTAGGGGAATTAGATTAGGTGTAACTAGTTTAAAAAAACTTGTAATTATTTTTATTATTTTCTGTAATTTAGTGTTTGGGTTTTTGTGTATCTTAGTTTATTTTATTTAATTGTATTTAATTGTAGTTAATGTAGGGAATTAATTTAATTATAGTGTAGTGTTAGGTGTAATTGTAACTTAGGTTAGGTTTTATTTTACAGGTATATTTGTATTTATTTTAGCTAGGTAGCTATTAAATAGTTAATAACTATTTAATAACTATTGTACCTAGTTAAAATAAATACAAAGTTGCCTGTAAAATAAAAATAAACCATAAGCTAACTACAATGTAACTATTAGTTATATTGTAGCTAGCTTAGGGTTTATTTTATAGGTAAGTATTTAGTTTTAAATAGGATTAATTTAGTTAATGATAGTAATTTTATTTAGATTTATTAAAATTATATTTAAGGTAGGGGGTGTTAGAGTTAGATTTAGGGGTTAATACATTGAATATAGTTGCGGCGACATTGGCGGCGGCAGATTAGAGGTTAATAAATGTAGGTAGATGGCGGCGATGTTAGGGATGGCAGATTAGGGGTTAATAATATTTAACTAGTGTTTGCGATGCGGGAGTACGGCGGTTTAGGGGTTAATATATTTATTATAGTGGCGGCGATCTCCGGTTCGGCAGATTAGGGGTTAAAAAATGTATTATAGTGTTTGCGATGTGGGGGGGGGGCTCGGTTTAGGGGTTAATAGGTAGTTTATGGGTGTTAGTGTACTTTTTAGCACTTTAGTTAAGAGTTTTATGTTACGGCGTTAGCCCATAAAACTCTTAACTACTGACTTTTAAACGCGGTACCAGACTTGACAGGAGAGGGTGTACCGCTCACTTTTGGTCAGACTCGTAATACCGGCGTTAGGAAAATCCCTTGAAAATATAGGATACGCAGTTGACGTAAGCGGATTCGCTGTATTTTAGAGGTGCGCCAAAAAAGTGAGCAGTACACCTGTACCTGCAAGACTTTTAATACCAACGGACCTCTCAACGCTGCTTTTTAACCCTAACGCAAGACTCATAATTTAGTCGAGTGTTATCAATCCTTTCCCTAAGACCTCACTTACAATGTAGACCTCAGTGATAAACTAGTCACAATGATCAGGTAATTATTATTATTATTATTATTATTATAATTATTATTATTATCTTTATTGGTAATGTAGTAAAGACAAGTCAGTGATCAGCAGACTGGGACAGAAGGATTGAAGGACCCTGCTCATTATTGAGTTTACCATCTAAGATGTAGTAGAAGAAAAAAGGTATTGAGTGACAAGTTTTTTGTTCAGAGATTTGGCTTTGGATGAATTGGCTTTATGGGTTAGCTTGTATGCTGTAAAAGAGGATTTAAAGGGACTTGAAACCCAATTTTTGTTTAATTAATCAGATAGAGAATACAATTTTAAACAACTTTGCAATTTACTTCTATTATATAATTTGCTTAATTCCATTAATATCCTTTGTTGACTAAGCAGCAATGCATTACTGGGAGCTAGTTAATGCACTGGGTAAGTCAGTAACATGAGGCATACATGTGCAGCCACCAATCAGCAGCCCCTAAGTCTACCTAGGTATCCTTTTCAACAAAGGTTTCCAAGAGAACAAAACAAATTAGATAATAGAAGTAAATTGGAAAGTTGATTAAAATCACATGCTCTATCTGAATCATGAAAGAAAACAAAAAGTGGGTTTCATATCCTTAAACATTTAAATACTGGAGAAAGACTTTGGTAGACTGAATAGGAGAGCTATAGAGGATGGGTGCAGCATAAGAGAAGTCCTGAAGATGCAAGTGGGAAATGGTGATTAGAAAGACTGAGAGACATAGCTCAGAAGAAGATGAGAAAGCTAGGAAAGTATATAGAGATGACACGAGATAAAGCAGGGGCAGTATTTTGGAGGGCTATTTGTGGTTCTAATTTTGAATCATTGATCATTAAGGATAAGTTACTGTAGGGTCCAGCAAAGAGGAGCAGCAGAGGAGGAACAGTTGATAAAGTGGATTAGCCAGTCACTTAGATGAGATTGAAGTGGACATAGCCTGTTCAGGGGTAAGCCAATCAGAAAGGTGTTGCTGAAGTCAAGACACAATATAAAGGACATGATCATCAAAGGTTCTTCTGCTTGGAGAGAAATTGTAGTGCAGACTTCACAGGGGCTGAACTCACTGAATGTTTAAAGAAAAAGTGCAGAACTCTCCAGGGCTACAAGATCTCCCTCATGTATGTATCTGAAGGAGAGACAAGCCCAGTGCAATATAGCTAAAGCGATATTGGCGCTCCACTTGGTAATACCAGTACACGCAAATGTGCACCGGTATTATGAGTTAGGTGCATTGCTCGGAAGCATTGCACTCATGAGAACACGCTTCCATAGGCTCCAATGAGAGCATCGTTCTCATGCCATCAGACACTGCATGAGAACTAGTACAGCGGAGGGGGTACGTTGCGCAGTGATAGGCAGCAAATGTAGATATATATATATGCATATGATTATATACATATACAGTATATTTATGTGTTTATATGTGTATATATACACATAATAACACATAAATATATATTTATATAAGCATATACCTGTACATATATATTTACTAGGAACACACTGTTCCCATAGACTGCAATGTAAAGGCACTTTTCAATACCATTTTTTTTCCAACATCCAACTTTAGTCCCCGAAAACTTCTTAGTGCAGTTTTTTTTTCTTTTAAATGTTACATTTAAAAAAAAAAAAAAAAAAGGAAACTAACACTAAACTTTGGTGGCAATTGGGGGACAAATCTAGCCCATAAGTATAAGTACATTAAAATATACAGTTACACTCATATAAACACTATCTAATACAAATGGATCATTATAATATTCATTTTTTTATAAGGGTTAAAAGGTATAGGGTATATGGCCATGTATTTGACTGCAAAGGGTTATAATATATATGTGTGTCTAAATAAGAACTCTATAATGATATTTAACTGTGTATATTTAACATTCCAATGTTCTTCACATTCAAGAAAATGTTATTTTTATTATTAAATATATATTTCAATATACCTATACCTGTATATATTCCTATGGATATATTGGTATAGATATACATTTTACATTAACATTATCAGCTGTATATATAAATATATATTTAATAATAAATAAAAAAAAATTCTATGTGAAGAACATTGGAATGTAAAATATGCATAATGGGCTTCAGGTTGAGGGCTTTAGGTCTAATGCAGTGTCTTGTTAGCGCACATGAAGAATATCTTAAGGTGTGTTATGTAAAATATTAAATATATGAATATTATAAAATATTAATAATAAAAAATAATTATTAGAGATACATTTTATATATATATATATATATATATATATATATATATATATATATATATATATATGTATAATGGATTATTTTGAATATTGTATTACATATATGATAATTATTTATATTATTTATTGGTTTTGTATAGTTTCACAATAATGATCCTGTTCTTTGTTATGTGCACCCATACATACTGTAGTACAAACCATTTTTGATAGATAAACATTTCTTTCTTGTGATATCCTATATGGGTACATCAAATCAAAACAAATATCAATTTATTAATGAAAAATGGGAGAAAACTTTTTATTTTTCATAATAATTTTTACACAACTATTGTAGCTAAAGAAAATACCTCCATATAGATTTATTATTTTGCAAAAATAAGGATGGAATTAATAGATAAACACTAAAATTTGTCAAAATGGGCTCTGCTTTCACTGTAAGTTTAATAGCAGTCACCAAATCCAACCCTGCTACACAAAAGTATATATTTGTAAAAACTACACCCCAAGGTAATTTCCCAGAGGCATTTTAACACTTTAAATGTAACCATTTTATGATACAGGGCAGGAAATAAAATGTAGGGATCAAAAATAAATATATATTTCTTTCCTAAGACATGGAGAGTCCACAACGTCATTCCAATTACCAGTGGGATATTCCCTCCTGGCCAGCAGGAGGAGGCAAAGAGCACCACAGCATAGCTGTTAAGTGTCACTTCCCTTACCCATAACCCCCAGTCATTCTCTTTACCTCTGTCAATGGAGGAGGTGAAGTTCAGTGTCTGAAGATATTTTTCCTTTTTTGGGTACTTTTCCCTGCAAGCAAGGATTTGGGTTTAACTGTGTCCACATCAATCTCTTGAGTAAGAGTAGTGGTGGCTTTTAAGCAGTTAGGAAGTGGTGAGGTGGTCCTTATTTTGTTTCCTAACATATTTGCTGCCCTAGTCACAGAAAGCCAGAGTTAGTTACTCTGTTCTTTCTTTTTCCACAGGTCTCTGTAAGGAGTATGTGTCTTTTCACGCCTGGCGAGCTGCCGGACAGCTAGATTGCAGGTAAGTGATTTTGTCTTCTAGGTGTTGGAGACTTGCACTTCAGGAGTTAACTCTGCAGAATATTTGGACAGAAAGATAATCCTTATGTTTAGGATTGCTGAGGCAGTGGGCAGGCACTTATGTATGTGAAGGGGACAAACATGGGTTCATTCTTCTCTTTATTGGGGAAGTTTTTACTTATGTGGCTCTTAGGTAAAATACACTTTGTGTGTGCAAGATTATATTGGAGCATGTTGTGTAAGGCTGTGAAGTGGGGACAAACATTTCATTTTTTAAGTCTGGTTTTATTTTTCAATGGTGGTTCCTTTTAAGACAGTAAGAGCTGTAAACAACTTTTCTTTTTCGGCAGTGAATGCGCACTTTTAGTGATGGGCAGTTCCTCTTTGCCGGTCATGTGATCGCCTTTTCTTCGGACATCAGAGCGGAGTGGAGTCACGTAGGAGCTGCCTTTTCTGTATCGGCTGTTGCAACAGTGGGAAATTGAAGTGACCAACAGTCCCTGTGCTTCAATCGTTTTGGGAGAAGTCGCTAGCAGTTCCTGTGCAATCGTTTTGGAATCTTCTGAATGCGGTAGGGCACCTCAGACTGTCTGAGGTGTAGAGCTTTCCGCAGTGTTTTTTTTTCCTTTGGGGCAATTTTGTCTCATTAGCGTGTTAACGCTTATAGGAAGTAAGAGTTTCTTAAAGTGACATTAATGCTTATTTAAAAAAAAAATTACATTTCTCATTTAATTTGGAGGTATTTTTATTTTTGCAGCCATGGATATGGATCAAGAATCTGATTCTTTTGACAAGTGTCTATTATTCCTAGAGGCCCAAATTGTTTTGCCTCCTATGCAATTTTGTGTTACATGTTTAGCTAGAACGCTAGAATGTAAAGACAAATTATTGTCCTCTGAGTCTGTTGTCTCCCAGGATAATGCTGTTCAGTTTATGCCGCAGCTTTCTCCTCAAGCGTCCCAAGCCTCATTGGCGTCACATACAGTGCCCTGCGGTTCCTCTCAGCCTCCTGGAGGTGTATATTTACATGTAGATTTTGCTGCACAGATATCTTCTGCGGCATTATCTGCTTTTTCCATGTTGGCGAATCGCAAGAGGAAATCTAAACATTTTTCTGATAGTAAGGTGTCTGTTGTCTCTGCTGCTGCGAAGGTTGACCTCCATCCTAAGTCTGATGAGGAGGATACCTCGGTAGCTTCTGAGGGTGAAATCTCAGATTCAGACAGTATAATTCCTTTGACTGACTCTGAAGAGGTAAACTTCAGATTTAAGCTTGAACACCTCCGTGTACTGTTAAAGGAGGTATTGGCTACTTTGGACAACTCTGATTCTTCTGTCGCTGTCAACCCTAAGAAATCTAGTAAACCTAACAAATACTATGATGTTCCTTCCCCTGTCGAAGTGTTTCCTGTTCCAGACCGTGTGTCGGAGATCATTGCACAGGAGTAGGATAAATACAAAGCAAAGAAGACAGGGAGCGATCAATAAGCTAAAGTGTAACTGTATTGGATAGATGAAAAAGAACAAAAGTTATAATAAACTAATTGTTTCAACAAGTTATTTGGACAAACGCAGAAGATTAACCGCAATTGCCAAAAAAAAACGTGTAAATATAGCTACTGATATATCAGAAGGTGCTGAATATATATGCTAAAGGATAAATACCAAGTTCTAATAGAACAAGAATTAAAATAAAACAGATATAAGGTCGACCTTAAATTGAGCAATACATAATAAAAAACATCATAAAAAACATTAGTACAATAAAAATACAATATTGAGTAAAAAAGACAATAATTGATAGCAAGGGATGTTAAATACAAAACAAATGGCAACAAACCAATTTGAAAAAAACAAAGCCGTGTTAGCAGCTATTAGTAGCACAAATTGTGAGCACACCTGATACTTGTAACTTGGATAGTGGACTTGGAATAGTGGCGCTTCTAAACTTAAGCTACGGCATCCTGATGGTCTTAGTTTGTTGAGTACGACCAGACCAGTCAGTGTTGTTTTCTTGCAGCCATCAAGTCACTCACTATTATCAATGTTACACCTTCTAATACGGCTTTTATCTTGACATATTTCTGGAGATCCATTGTACATCTGATATAGAGACAGATCTTTCAGGGTGTCTAACTACGCAGACTACAGCAGTTCCCTCTGTGAGTACAGATTGTTTTGTTTCAACAATACCTGTGATAATACCTTAAGAGGAATTTTCCTTTTCAGCTATAGGAGGATTACACACTAAATATCTACACAAGGGAAACAACAAACAACATAATATTGGATACTCCACTTGACTTTTGAGACAAACAAGTATCTGTACAATTTGTACTTCTAATAGCTGCTAACACGGCTTTGTTTTTTTCAAATTGGTTTGTTGCCATTTGTTTTGCATTTAACATCACTTGCTATCAATTATTGTCTTTTTTGCTCAATATTGTATTTTTATTGTACTAATGTTTTTTATGATGTTTTTTATTATGTATTGCTCAATTTAAGGTTGACCTTATATCTGTTTTATTAGTTGTATTGTTATTATTATCTACAACAAATACACTGTATTAAATTCTTGTTCTATTAGAACTTGGTATTTATCCTTTAGCATATATATTCAGCACCTTCTGATATATCAGTAGCTATATTTACACGTTGTTTTTGGCAATTGCGGTTAATCTTCTGCGTTTGTCCAAATAACTTGTTGAAACAATTAGTTTATTATAACTTTTGTTCTTTTTCATCTATCCAATACAGTTACACTTTAGCTTATTTAGCGCTCCCTGTCTTCTTTGCTTTGTATTTACTATTTATGTTAAGGATTTGAGAGATCTTAAGTGTTCAGTTGGAGTGTGTATAACAGTTTTATTTTGGCGCAGGTTCTCTTTCTCTTTTGATAGGAGTAGGATAAGCCAGGGATATCTTTCTCCCTGTCTCCCGTTTTCAAAAATATGTTTCCTGTTGCTGACTCCATTCGAGACTCATGGCGCACAGTACCTAAGGTAGAAGGGGCTATTTCTACTTTGGCTAAGAGAACCATGATTCCTATTGAGGATAGCTGTTCTTTAAAGGATCCCATGGACAAAAAGCTGGAGGCTTATGTAAAGAAAATGTGTGTTCATCAGGATCTACAATGGCAACCTGCAGTCTGTATTACCACAGTGGCAATTGTGGCATCTTATTAGTGCAATGCTTTGTCAGAGTTGGTTTTAGAGGAAACTCCGTTAGAGGAGATCCAAGATAGGATTAAGGCCCTCAAACTAGCCAA
Source organism: Bombina bombina (assembly GCF_027579735.1). Classification (NCBI taxonomy): domain Eukaryota; kingdom Metazoa; phylum Chordata; class Amphibia; order Anura; family Bombinatoridae; genus Bombina; species Bombina bombina. The sequence continues at coordinate 233,705,473 of NC_069505.1, read as the reverse complement.
TTCCTTTATTTCTGATACAAACATGCAAGTCATTAGATTAGGAGCCAAGATGTCTGGCTTCACTGTTCTAGCCTGCAGGGCTTTGTGGCTGAAATCTTGGTCAGCTGATGTTACCTCCAATTCCAAGCTTCTGTCGCTACCTTACAAGGGTAAGACTCTGTTTAGTCCTGGTCTGGCAGAGATAATTTCTGAAATTACAGTTGGAAAGGGGTCCTTTCTACCACAAGACAAGAAGAATAGACCTAAGGGGCGTCAAAATTCTAATTTTCATTCCTTTCATAACTTCAAAGGTCAGAAGTCTTCCTCTTCCTCTTCCAAGCTGGAGCAGTCCAAGTCCTCTTGGAGACCCAATCAGTCTTGGAATATGGGGAAACAATCAAAGAAGCCCTCATCTGAGTCTAAGTCAGCATGAAGGGTCCGCCCCCGGTCCGGTACTGGATCAAGTGGGGAGCAAGCTTTCCTTGATTCAACAAGCTTGGATATGCAATGTCCCAGACACTTGGGCTGTGGACATAGTATACCAGGGCTACAAAATAGACTTCAAGACTTGTCCTCCCAGGGGCAGTTTCCACTTTTGAAGATTATCTGCAGACCAGGTAAAAAGAGAGGCATTCTTGAACTGCGTTCAGGACCTTTTCTCCCTGGGAGTGATTGTTCCAGTTCCACTAATGGAACAGGGCCTAAGATTTTATTCAAATCTGTTTGTGGTTCCCAAAAAAGAGGGAACTTTTTGTCCCGTTTTAGACCTGAACAAATTTCTAAGGGTAACGTCCTTCAAAATGGAAACCATCCGTTCCATTCTTCCTTTGGTCCAAGAGGGTCAATTCATAACGACCATAGACCTGAAGGACACTTATCTGCATGTTTCCATCCACAGGGATCCTCACAAGTTCCTGAGATTCGCTTTCCTGGACAAGCACTTTCAGTTTGTAGCTCTTCCGTTTGGCCTTGCCACAGCTCCCAGAATTTTTTAAAAGTTCTAGGGGTTCTTTTGGCAGTTGTCAGGAAATCGCAGTGGTGCCGTGTCTGGACGATATCTTGGTTCAGGCGCCATCTTTTCAACTAGCAAAATCTCATATGGAGATCTTGTTGTCTTTTCTCGTTCCCATGGATGGAAAGTGAATCTGGAAAAGAATTCCCTTGTTCCGGCTACAAGGGTGGTTTTCTTACAGACCATCATAGATTCCCTATCTAAAAAATTATCTCTTCTTGCCTCTCTCTCTACAGTCTACTGTCCGGCCGTTAGTAGCTCAATGCATGGAGGTAATTGGTCTGATGGTCGCCTCCATGGATATCGTTCCCTTTGCTCGATTCCATTTGAGAGCTCTGCAGCTATGCATGGTCAGACAATGAAATGGAAACCATTCAGATCTGTCCCAGAGGATAGATCTGGACCAGTTAACAATCGACTTTCTTTCGTGGTGGATATCTCAGGATCATCTGTCTCAGGGAACACGCTTTCAGAGACCCTCCTGGGTAATTGTGACCACGGACGCCAGCCTGCTAGGCTGGGGAGCAGTTTGGGACTCTGTAAAGGCTCAGGGCCTAGGGACTCGAGAGGCGTCTTCTCTTCTGATAAACATCTTGGAGTTGAGAGCGATCTTCTATGCTCTAGTGGCCAGGCCTCAGTTGTCTTTAGCCTGGTTTATCAGATTCCAGTCATACAACATCACCTCAGTGGCTTACATCAACCACCAGGGAGGAACTCGGAGTTCCTTGGCTATGAAGGAGATGACTCTGATTATTCTGTGGGTGGAGACTTACAATTGTCTTCTATCTGCCATCCACATTCCAGGAGTGGACAACTAGGAGGCGGATTTCCTGAGCAGACAGACCTTTCATCCCGGGGAGTGGGCTCTCCATCCTGAAGTGTTCTCCAGGTTAACCCTCAAGTGTGTGGAGGGGTGCCGGAGTTAGATCTGATGGTGTCTCATCAGAACGCCAAGCTTCCAAGGTACGGTTCAAGGTCAAGAGATCCTCAGGCCGCCCTGATAGATGCTCTGGCAGTTCCTTGAGATTTCGGTCTAGCATACCTGTTTCCTCCATTTGCTCTCCTTCCACGCAGAAGAGAGCGTCTGCAATTCTAATTGCTCCTGCATGGCCTCGCAGGATCTGGTTTGTAGACCTAGTAAAGATGTCATCTCTTCCTCCTTTGAGGTTACCTCTGAGGAAGGACCTTCTAACTCAGGGTCGTTTCCTCCATCCAAATATCGTTTCTCTGAAGCTGATTGCATGAAGATTGAACGTTTAGTCTGGCCAAGCATGGTTTTTCTGAGTCAGTTATTGATACCATGCTTCAGACTCGCAAGCCTGTTACTCGTAAGATTTACCATAAGGTATTGCGTAAATACCTATATTGGTGTGAATCGAAAGGTTTCTCTTGGAGTAGGGTCAGGATTCCTAGAATTTTGACTTTTCTCCAGGAAGGTCTGGAGAAAAGGTTGTTAGTCAGTACTCTGAAGGGTCAGATTTCTGCACTGTCTATTCTTTTACACAAATGTCTGGTGGATGTGCCAGATTTTCAATCTTTTTGTCAGGCCCTGGTTAGAATCAGGCCTGTGTTAAAATCTAGAGTTTGGCAGCAGGCTCCGTTTGAGCCAATGCATTCTGTAGATATTAACGCCTAGATTTAGAGTTTTGTCTAACGCTGCTTTTTTTCCCAACGCACCCTTCCAACAATGCTGGTATTTAGAGTTGTCTGAGTGGCTGCGTTAGGCTAAAAAAAGGGTGCGTTAAGCCTAACTTAGCTCCACTTCAAGTCTCAATACCAGCGTTGCTTACGGTAGCGGTATGCTGGGAAAACGTGCTCGTGCATGATATCCCCATAGGAAACAATGGGGCTGAGCTGGCTGAAAAAAACCCTAACACCTGCAAAAAAGCAGCGTTCAGCTCCTAACGCAGCCCCATTGTTTCCTATGGGGAAACACTTTCTAAGTCTGCATCTAACACCCTAACATGAACCCCGAGTCTAAACACCCCTAGCCTTACACTTATTAACCCCTAATCTGCTGCCCCCGCTATCGCTGACCCCTGCATATTATTATTAACCCCTAATCTGCCGCTCAGAACACCGCCGCAACCTACATTATCCCTATGAACCCCTAATCTGCTGCCCCTAACATCGCCGACCCCTATATTATATTTATTAACCCCTAATCTGCCCCCCCCAATATCGCCGCTACCTAACTACACTTATTAACCCCTAATCTGCCGACCGGACCTCGCCACCACTATAATTAATGTATTAACCCCTAAACCGCCACGCTCCCACCTCGCAAACACTATAATAAATAGTATTAACCCTTAATCTGCCCTGCCTAACATCGCCGCCACCTACCTACAATTATTAACCCCTAATCTCCCGCCTGCACCGTCGCCGCTACTATAATAAAGTTATTAACCCCTAAACCTAACTTTAACCCTAACCCTAACACCCCCCTAACATAAATATAATTTATATTAAACAAAATAATATTCCTCAAATGAACTAAATTATTCCTATTTAAAACTAAATACCTATCAAATAAACCCTAATATAGCTTCAATATAATTAATAATTACATTGTAGCTATTTTAGGATTTATATTTATTTTACAGGCAACTTTGTATTTATTTTAACTAGGTACAATAGCTAATAAATAGTTAAGAACTATTTAATAGCTACCTAGTTAAAATAAATACAAAATTACCTGTAAAATAAATCCTAACCTAAGTTACAATTAAACCTAACAATACACTATCATTAAATGAATGAAATAAATTAACTGCAATTACCTAAAATAAAATACAATAAAATAAACTATTCTATAATACAAAACCCCCCCCCACTAAATTACAAAAAAAAAAAAGAATTACAAGCAGTTTAAACTAATTACACCTAATCTGAGCCCCCTAATAAAATAAAAAAGCCCCCCAAAATAAAAAATTCCCTACCCTATTCTAAAATACAAAAGTAATCAGCTCTTTTACCAGCCATTAAAAGGGCTTTTTGCGGGGCCTTGCCCCAAAGTAATCAGCTCTTTTGCATGAAAATAAAAATACAATACCCCCCAACATTACAACCCACCACCCACATACCCCTACTCTATCCCACCCAAACCCCCCTTAAAAAAAACTATCACTAACCCCATGAAGATCTCCCTACCTTGAGTCGTCTTCACCCAGCCGAGCCGAGTTCTTCATCCAAGCGGAGCAAGAAGATGTCCTCCATCCGGTAGAAGTCTTGATCCAAGCGGCAAAGAAGAGGTCCTCCATCCTGGCGAAGTCTTGATCCAAGCGGCAAAGAAGAGGTCTTCCATCCGGGCGATGTCTTCTTCCAAGCGGCATCTTCTATCTTCTTTCTTCCGGATCCATCTTCATCCCACCGACGCGAAACATCCTCCTTCCCCGACGGATTAAAGATGAATGAAGGTTTCCGTTAAGGGACATCATCCAAGATGGCGCCCCTTCAATTCCGATTGGCTGATAGAATTCTATCAGCCAATCGGAATTAAGGTAGACAAAATCTGATTGGCTGATGCAATCAGCCAATCAGATTAAAGTTCAATCCGATTGGCTGATCCAATCAGCCAATCATATTGAACTCACATTCTATTGGCTGTTCCGATCAGCCGAATGCGAGTTCAATACGATTGGCTGATTGGATCAGCCAATCGGATTGAATTTCAATCAGATTTTTTCTACCTTAATTCCGATTGGCTGATAGAATTCTATCAGCCAATCAGAATTGAAGGGACGTCATCTTTGATGACGTCCCTTAAAGGAACCTTCATTCGTCTTTAGTCCGTCGGGGAAGGAGGATGTTCCGCGTCGGCGGGATGAAGATGGATCCGGAAGAAAGAAGATAGAAGATGCCGCTTGGAAGAAGACATCGCCCGGATGGAAGACCTCTTCTTTGCCGCTTGGATCAAGACTTCTACCGAATGGAGGACATCTTCTTGCTTCGCTTGGATGAAGAATTCGTCTCGGCTGGGTGAAGACCACTCAAGGTAGGGAGATCTTCAGGGGGTTAGTGATAGGTTTTTTTAAGGGGGGTTTGGGTGGATTAGGGCAGGGGTATATGGGTAATGGGTTGTAATGTTGGGGGGGGATTGTATTTTTATTTTCATGCAAAAGAGCTTATTACTTTGGGGCAAGGCCCCGCAAAAAGCCCTTTTAAGGGCTGGTAAAAGAGCTGATTACTTTTGTATTTTAGAATAGGGTAGGGAATTTTTTATTTTGGGGTGCTTTTTTTATTTTATTAGGGGGCTTAGATTAGGTGTAATTAGTCTAAACTGCTTGTAATTCTTTTTTTTTTTTGTAATTTAGTGTTTGTTTATTTTGTATTATAGAATAGTTTATTTTATTGTATGTTATTTTAGGTAATTGTAGTTAATTTATTTAATTAATTTAATGATAGTGTAGTGTTAGGTTTAATTGTAACTTAGGTTAGGATTTATTTTACAGGTAATTTTGTATTTATTTTAACTAGGTAGCTATTAAATAGTTCTTAACTATTAAATAGCTATTGTACCTAGTTAAAATAAATACAAAGTTGCATGTAAAATAAATATAAATCCTAAAATAGCTACAATGTAATTATTAATTATATTGTAGCTATATTAGGGTTTATTTTATAGGTAAGTATATAGTTTTAAATAGGAATAATTTAGTTAATTTTAGGAATATTATTTTGTTTAAAATAAATTATATTTATGTTAGGGGGGTGTTAGGGTTAGAGTTAGGTTTAGGGGTTAATAACTTTATTATAGTAGCGGCGACGGTGCGGGTGGGAGATTAGGGGTTAATAATTGTAGGTAGGTGGCAGCGATGTTAGCGAGGGCAGATTAGGGGTTAATACTATTTATTATAGTGTTTGCGAGGCGGGAGTGCGGCGGTTTAGGGGTTAATACATTTATTATAGTGGCGGTGAGGTCCGGTCAGCAGATTAGGGATTAATAAGTGTAGTTAAGTAGCGGCGACGTTGGGGGGCACAGATTAGGGGTTAATAAATATAATATAGGGGTCGGCGATGTTAGGGGCAGCAGATTAGGGGTTCATAAGTATAACGTAGGTGGCGGCGATGTCCGGTCGGCAGATTAGGGCTTACATTTTTTTATTAGAGTGGCGGCGATGTGGGGGGGCCTCGGTTTAGGGGTACATAGGTAGTTTATGGGTGTTAGTGTACTTTGTAGCACAGTAGTTAAGAGCTTTATATTCCGGCGTTAGCCCATAAAGCTCTTAACTACTGACTTTTTTTGGCATTAGCAGTCTTGTCGGTAGAGGGTCTACCGCTCACTTCTCCCAAGACTCCAAATACCAGTGTTAGGCAGATCCCATTGAAAGATAGGATACACAATTGGCGTAAGGGGATCTGCGGTAGCCTGGAATTGCGGTAGGGAAGTGAGCGGTAGACCCTTTCCTGGCTGACTTTAAATACCAGCGGGTGGCCAAAAGCAGCGTTAGGACCCCTTAACGCTGCTTTTGACAGCTAACGCCAAACTCTAAATCTAGGCGTAAGTTGTTATCTTGGAAAGTTTTGTTCCTTATTGCTATTTCCTCTGCTTGTAGAGTTTTGGAACTCTTTACAGTATCTTTACTGTATGATTCCCCATTCTTTTTTTTTCATGCGGATAAGGCAGTTCTTTGTACTAAATTGGAGTTTCTCCCTAAGGTGGTTTTCGGATAGAAATATTAATCAGGAAATTGTTGTTCCTTCTCTTTGTCCTAATACTTCTTCTCAAAAGGAACGTTTGTTGCATAACTTGGATGTTGTGTGTTCTTTAAAATTCTATTTACAGGCTACTAAGGATTTTCACCAGTCTTCTGTCCTGTTTGTTTGCTTCTCAGGAAAGCGTAGGGGTCAGAAGGCGACTTCTACTTCTCTTTCCCTCTGGTTGAGAAGTATTATTCGTTTTGCTTATGAGACTGCTGGACAGCAGCCTCCTGAGAGAATTAGGGCTCATTCCACTAGGGCTGTCTCCTCTTCTTGGGCTTTCAGAAATGAAGCTTCTGTGGAAAAGATTTGCAAGGCTGCAACTTGGTCCTCTCTGCATACTTTTTCAAAATTTTCTAAATTTGATACTTTTGCCTCGGCTGAGGCTTCTTTTGGGAGAAAGGTTCTTCAAGCGGTGGTGCCTTCGGTTTAGGCCTGCTGTCTTGTTCTCCCTCCCTGTTAATTCTGTGTCCTCTAGCTTGGGTATTGGTTCCCACTAGTAATTGGAATGACGTTGTGGACTCTCATGTCTTAGGAAAGAAAACAAAATTAATGCTTACCTGATAAATTTCTTTATTTCCAGACATGGAGAGTCCAAGATCCCACCCTTTAGATTAGACAGTAAATTTTACTAAACCTCAGGCACCTCTACACCTTTCTGTTATCTTCTTTTTCCATTTCCCTTTGGCTGAATGACTGGGGGTTATGGGTAAGGGAAGTGACACTTAACAGCTATGCTGTGGTGCTCTTTGCCTTCTCCTGCTGGCCAGGAGTTAATATCCCCCTAGTAATTGGAATGACGTTGTGGACTCTCCATGTCCGGAAAGAAAGAAATTGATCAGGTAAGCATATATTTTGTTTTTTTTTATTAAATGTATACTGTTGGAATCACTGAAACTATCACAGGGAGAAAAAATGAGGGCAAGACAAGCAATTGTTTACAAAATGATCAATATGGCTGACTATCACAGCGATTATATATACTTAATTGGGAATTGCTGGACTGCCTTGCTCCTGAAGTATCCAATGATAGCACATTGAGCCTCATACCAGCATGCATTGCAGCATGCCAGTATCTAAGCAGTATTGAAGTATACAATAACTGTGATTGGCTTTCATAGTGATTGTATACATAGTAACATCTTCTACAGACCTCTAAATGGCTTAAGACAACTCAATTTAGTTTTGTTTCTAAATAAATGGTCTTTTATTTGTTTCATTTTAAATAGCAATGAGAACATAAACCATACAGACATGAAATTCCCTCTAGTAACAAATGTAGTGATCATTTTATTGTGTTACATTTTTGTGACCAATGTTCATTTTTTGCTGTTAAATCTCAGACAGCTGTGAATAATGTGATCTAAGGCTTGGAAGAATATTGCTGGATTTATTTAATCTTTACATTCCTCATCATGCAGTCACAATAACATAAGGTCCTGCATAGATATAAAATATCCAAAAGGGGCATAAAAACATTTGGCACAGTTACTGCTGGTAATGACGTGTGCCACACTACATTGAATAGTATAATTTTCTCCTTTTTGCTGAGCTACAATCTCTTGTTTCCTGGATGAAGCTGGAGTAATTTAGGGTCATGTTGAAAGGGGCATACAATTTTAAACTTTCCAAATTTGCTTCATTCTCTTGATATCCTTTGCTGGAGGAACAGTAATTGCACTACTGGCAGCTAGATGAACACATCTAGTTAGCCAGTCACAAGAGACAAATGTGTGCAGGCACCAATCAGCAGCTAGATCCCACTAGTTTAGGATATGTGCGTATAAGTTTTTAACAAGGGATACCAAGAGAATGAAGCACATTTGAAAATAGAAGTGAATTTAAAAGTGTCTTAAAATTATATGCTCTATCTGAATCATGCAAGTTTAATTTTCCCTTTCCTATTCCTTTAAATTAAAGGGAGATAAATGTAAAAATAAATTTTTTGTGGTTCACACAGAGAGGCTTATTTATCAAATGTCTGTCGGACCTGATCCGACAGTGCGGATCAGATCCGACAGACATCGATGAATGCGGAGAGCAATACGCTCTCCGTATTCAACAACGCCGCCCCCTGCAGACTCACGGCCGCCAGCAGGGGGGTTTCAATCAACCCGATCATACTCGATCAGGTTGAATTGTGGCGATCTCTGTCCGCCTGCTCAGAGCAGGCGGACAGGGTTATGGAGCAGCGTTCTTTAGACTGCTGCTCCATAACTTGCATTTCTGGCGGGTCTGAAGATTCGCCAGAAACACGGGCCCTCAAGCTCCGTTTAGAGCTTGATAAATTGGCCTCAGAGTATGCGATTTTAAGAAACTTTTCCTTTTATTTCTTTTATCAAATTAGTTTTGTTCACTTGGTATTATTTGTTGAAAATCCTACATACCTAGGTTGGCTCAGTGGCAGCAATGCACTACTGTAAGCTAAATGTTAATTTTTGGCTACACACCTATGCCTCTTGTCATTGGCTCACCAGATGTGTACAACTAGCTCCCAGTAGTGCATTGCTGGTCTAGAGCTGACTAACAATCAGCCCCATGTACAAGTTTGCAGGTGGACCAAGTTCTGGACTGGGAACCTGTCCTCTCATCTTTGCTCTAATTTCTAGTGCATAAGCATTACCTTGTACAGTGCTGTCCCCTGCTTTTGTGCGAGGAAAAATAAAATAAAATATATATATATATATATATATATATATATATATATATATATATATAAATATGTATTTATGAATAAATAGAACATATTCTGTTATGTGAAGAACATTGGAATGTGAAATATTCATAGTTTCAAGTAGGGTTAGTGCACTTGAGGAAATGCAATCAGGTTTGCGGGCGAGTAGGGTGTTAGGTTTTTTCCACTTTTCTTTCTCCACTGACTTCTATGGGGGAATATGTTAACATAGTAGTGATATTCTGACTTTGGCTTTTTGCGCGTGTCGAGTTAGCGCTATTGTGAAACCGTTTAACTTGTAATACACAAGCTACCCGACGTATGCAAAAAGCTTACTTCTTGTTAAGTTAATGCATGAGCTCCGCTCGTAATCTAGCACTAAACGTACTTTGTTGAAATTTAGCTACTTTCAATTAGAGCATACTGAGGTAGGCTCAGGAGCATGCACGTGTCTTGAGCACTATATGGTGGCTATATTTGCAACAATGTTTGTAACAAGGTATCAAGACATGCAATCTCTGGAGCATACCTCAGTATTTTGTGTCGGGAATAGAGTTACGTTTAATTACGGAAAACAAGAGAAATAGGTAAATGTAATACTAAATGTAATTTAAAGTCCCCCAATTGCCCCTAAAATAAAGTATACAGTTCCTTTCTGAAAATTAAAAAATAGTAGCATCTTTATTTTTATTTTTTAAAACTGCACAAAGCAGTTATAAGGGGTTAAAGGGAGGGGATGTGGGGTGTTAGAAAAAAAAAAACGTCACTGAAAAGTCCCTTTACATTAAAGTCTATAAGGACTGTGTTTTTACTTTAAATATATATGTATTTGCTTATATATACAGTATATATTTATGTTTTACTATGTGTAGATACATATATAAACACGTAAATATACTGTATATGTATATATTCATATGCATATATATTTTACATTTGCTGACCAATGCTGCACGACTTACCCTCTGCATTGCGCTTGGTTTTCTGTTGTGTCCCACGGCATTAGAACGAGGCTCCCATTGGAGCCCATGAAAGTACGCTCTTGCAAGCACAATGCTTCCAAGCAATGCAAATACAAAGTTGAGTTCACATTGCGCTAAACTTGTAATACTAGTGCACATTTGAGTGAGCTGGTGTTACTGAGTGTAGCGCAAATATTGTCCTTGAGAACGCCCAATTTTGTGCTCCACTCGTAATCTAGGCCAGGGGTCGCCAACCTTTCGGACTTCAGGGACCACTAAACTCACAATTTTGAATCCCGTGGACCACTAACATGAATTTTTTTTAAAAGGTACAAACCTCTATAACGTGTGTGTATATACAGGGAGTGCAGAATTATTAGGCAAATGAGTATTTTGACCACATCATCCTCTTTATGCATGTTGTCTTACTCCAAGCTGTATAGGCTCGAAAGCCTACTACCAATTAAGCATATTAGGTGATGTGCATCTCTGTAATGAGAAGGGGTGTGGTCTAATGACATCAACACCCTATATCAGGTGTGCATAATTATTAGGCAACTTCCTTTCCTTTGGCAAAATGGGTCAAAAGAAGGACTTGACAGGCTCAGAAAAGTCAAAAATAGTGAGATATCTTGCAGAGGGATGCAGCACTCTTAAAATTGCAAAGCTTCTGAAGCGTGATCATCGAACAATCAAGCGTTTCATTCAAAATAGTCAACAGGGTCGCAAGAAGCGTGTGGAAAAACCAAGGCGCAAAATAACTGCCCATGAACTGAGAAAAGTCAAGCGTGCAGCTGCCAAGATGCCACTTGCCACCAGTTTGGCCATATTTCAGAGCTGCAACATCACTGGAGTGCCCAAAAGCACAAGGTGTGCAATACTCAGAGACATGGCCAAGGTAAGAAAGGCTGAAAGACGACCACCACTGAACAAGACACACAAGCTGAAACGTCAAGACTGGGCCAAGAAATATCTCAAGACTGATTTTTCTAAGGTTTTATGGACTGATGAAATGAGAGTGAGTCTTGATGGGCCAGATGGATGGGCCCGTGGCTGGATTGGTAAAAGGCAGAGAGCTCCAGTCCGACTCAGACGCCAGCAAGGTGGAGGTGGAGTACTGGTTTGTGCTGGTATCATCAAAGAAGAGCTTGTGGGGCCTTTTCGGATTGAGGATGGAGTCAAGCTCAACTCCCAGTCCTACTGCCAGTTTCTGGAAGACACCTTCTTCAAGCAGTGGTACAGGAAGAAGTCTGCATCCTTCAAGAAAAACATGATTTTCATGCAGGACAATGCTCCATCACATGCGTCCAAGTACTCCACAGCGTGGCTGGCAAGAAAGGGTATAAAAGAAGAAAATCTAATGACATGGCCTCCTTGTTCACCTGATCTGAACCCCATTGAGAACCTGTGGTCCATCATCAAATGTGAGATTTATAAGGAGGGAAAACAGTACACCTCTCTGAACAGTGTCTGGGAGGCTGTGGTTGCTGCTGCACGCAATGTTGATGATGAACAGATCAAAACACTGACAGAATCCATGGATGGCAGGCTTTTGAGTGTCCTTGCAAAGAAAGGTGTTTATATTGGTCACTGATTTGTTTTTGTTTTGTTTTTGAATGTCAGAAATGTATATTTGTGAATGTTGTGGTGTTATATTGGTTTCACTGGTAAAAATAAATAATTGAAATGGGTATATATTTGTTTTTTGTTAAGTTGCCTAATAATTATGCACAGTAATAGTCACCTGCACACACAGATATCCCCCTAAAATAGCTAAAACTAAAAACAAACTAAAAACTACTTCCAAAAATATTCAGCTTTGATATTAATGAGTTTTTTGGGTTCATTGAGAACATGGTTGTTGTTCAATAATAAAATTAATCCTCAAAAATACAACTTGCCTAATAATTCTGCACTCCCTGTATATATATATATATATATACACACACACTGTACATAACTAGTATAACCATAGCTAAGTTTACATTATGAGGCCTATTTATGAAATTTCTTGCGGACCTGATCCGACAGTGCGGATCAGGTCTGCAAGACCTCGCTGAATTTGGAGAGCAATACGCTCTCCGTACTCAGCATTGCACCAGCAGCTCACAAGAGCTGCTGGTGCAACGCCTCCCCCTGTTGACTAGCGGCCAATCGGCCGCCAACAGGGAGGTGTCAATCAACCCGATCGTATTCGATCGGGTTGAATTGCGGCGATTCCTGTCCGCCTCATCAGAGCAGGCGGACAGGGTTATGGAGCAGCGGTCTTTAGACCGCTGCTTCATAACTGCTGTTTCTGGTGAGTCTGAAGACTCGTCAGAAACACGGCCCTTCAAGCTCCATTCGGAGCTTGATAAATGGGCCTCTATGTATATATTTACACGTTTTTAAGAATTATTTTTGGGAATTATCTTACTGAATGACAGAACTGAGAGAATACTTCCAATTGACAGGTGAAGGGTGAGTGCCAACTTTTGAGCTGGAAACAGAGTGGCAGAAAGTTGGAAAAAAGAATTATGTTTTAAAGGGCCACAAGACCAAGTTACCTCCCCAATTAGGAATTATTCAAAACTACTTATGATCATGTAGAGACATCGGAGTCATAAATTATATAAAAAATGCTCTAATATGGATGTGAGCTAACCCCGACTGATGTTACTGGCAATTATTATAATACTGGGGGGATATGGCTAATCTGCTGGATGGCAATTACTGGAATTCAGGAGGAATGGCTTTGTGCGCGGGAAAATTATTAGAATGAAAAATAATTAATATTTAGTAAAAAAAAAAAAAGAAGATGGAGGGAAGGAAGACAAACAGTGATGTAAGTCTATCTGAAGGAATTAGGAAAACTACTACAAAGAGACAGGTAAAGGGAAGAAAATAAATTGAATATAAGAGAGAATATTTTTTTTAAGATTTTCTTTTTTTATATACTTTAATTCCACTATTTTAAGCCAAGACTGTACCAACCTCTGCTAGCTTTAGAATGGAAGCATCTTTCTCTGAGCAGCGTGCTGGGCGGGAGGAGTTAAAAATACAATCTAGCTACGCAAGTTGCGCAGTACTATGCAACGTGCGTAGGGAGATTGTAATTTAACGGTGCGACAAGGAGATTGATTCCTGCTTGATGGTGTCAAGGACCACCAACATCCATCTTGGATGAAGTCACTTAAAGGAACCTTCATTCGAGAAGAGCCGTCGTCAGAAGAGGATGCTCCGCGCCGGATGTCTTGAAGATGGAGCCGCTCCGCGCTGGATGGATGAAGATAGAAGATGCCGTCTGGATGAAGACTTCTGCCTGTCTGGAGGACCACTTCTTGCCGCTTGGATGAAGACTTCTCCCGGCTTTGTTGAGTACTTCTTGCCGCTTGGATGAAGACTTCTCCCGGCTTTGTTGAGGATGGATGTCCAGTCTTCAAAAACTGTAAGTGGATCTTCAGGGGTTAGTGTTAGGTTTTTTAAGGGTTTATTGGGTGGGTTTTATTTGTAGATTAGGGTTTGGGTGGAAAAAGAGCTAAATGTCCTTTTCAGGGCAATGGGGAGCTTAGGTTTTTTAGATAGGATTTTATTTGGAGGGGTTGGTTGTGTGGGTGGTGGGTTTTACTGTTGGGGGTTGTTTGTATTTTTTTTTACAGGTAAAAGAGCTGACTTCTTTGGGGCAATGCCCCGCAAAAGGCCCTTTTAAGGGCCATTGGGTTTTTTTTATTTGGGGGGGGGGGGGCTTTTTTATTTTCATAGCGCTATTAGATTAGGTGTAATTAGTTTAAATATTTCATAATTTCTTTTTTATTATGTGTAATTTAGTGTTTTTTGTAATTTAGTTAATTGTATTTAATTAATGTAATTTAGTTAATTGTAGTGTAAGGTTAGGTTTTATTTTACAGGTAAATTTGTTTTATTTTAACTAGGTAGCTAGTAAATAGTTAATAACTATTTAGTAACTATTCTACCTAGTTAAAATAAATACAAACTTAGCTGTGAAATAAAAATAAAACCTAAGATAGCTACAATATAAATATTAGTTATAATGTAGCTAGCTTAGGGTTTATTTTACAGGTAAGTATTTAGTTTTAAATAGGGATTATTTAGTTATTACTAGTAGGTTGTATTTAGATTTATTTAATGACATTAAAGTTAGTGGGTGTTAGGGTTAGGTTTAGGGGTTAATAACTTTAGTATAGTGGCGGCGACGTTGGGGATGGCAGATTAGAGGTTGATAAGTGTAGGTAGGTGGCGGCGATGTTGGGGGCGGCAGATTAGGGGTTAATAACTGTAATGTAGGTGGCGGCGACATTGGGGGCGGCAGATTAGGGGTTAATAAGTGTAGGTAGGTGGCGGCGACATTGGGGGCAGCAGATTAGGGCTTAATAAGTGTAGGTAGGTGGCGGCGATGTTAGGGGCGGCAGATTAGGGGTTAATAAGTGTAATGTAGGTGGCAGGGATGTCGGGGGTGGCAGATTAGGGGTTAATAAGTATAATGTAGGTTATCGGCGATGTCGGGGGCGGCAGATTAGGGGTGTTTAGACTCAGGGTTTATGTTAGAGTGTTAGGTGTAAACATAACTTTTGTTTCCCCATAGGAATTAATGGGGCTGCGTTATGGAGCTTTACGCTCCTTTTTTGCAGGTGTTAGGCTTTTTTCAGCCGGCTCTCCCCATTGATGTCTATGGGGAAATCGTGCATGAGCACATAAATCCAGCTCAAAACAGCGCTGGTATTGGAGTGCGGTATGGAGCTCAATTTTGCTTTACGCTGCAATATTGCCTGCTAACGCCAGGTTTTTGTAAACCTGTAATACCAGAGCTGTAGGGAGGTGAGCGGTGACAACTTGCAAGTTAGTACCGAGCAGCTCTTACCGCAAAACTCGTAATCTAGACGTACATTTTTAATTTTAAATATCTTTATATTTATGTATGTTGTTTGTGTATATAAGTGAACAAAGGCATTAGTATTTCTATTAAAAGATGTCAAGGTTTTTGACTGGGAAGGGCTCAACAGTGTGTGTATGTCTATATATATGTGTGTGTGTGTATATATGTGTTCACATACATATTTACAGATATACATATATAGATAGACACATTCAAATATAAACACACACCCACACAGATGTATATTTACACATATACATACATATACACTTTTGAGTCCTTCCTTTGACATATACCATATTCCTTTTAAAACCTGTTTATATATTTATTTCAATAAGAAACTTCCATTTAATATGTTTATATATGAGTGTAATACTTTATTTTATTATGTTTCATATGTGTTAGACTTGAGTGCAACAAATAACTTTTAACTTGTTATATGGGTGATGCTGACTGTGGCTGTGCTATATAGTAATAGGGCGCGCTAAAGGGATGTCGGTTGCGCTTAACATTTTCTATCTATTCAGTTTTACCATGGACTTGTAATACCAGAGTGCACGCTAATCCTAGCACAGTCCAGCGATATTGATAGTGCACCCAGTGCTATCAATAGCACTTCACTTGTAATCTAGGCCAGCGGTAGCCAACCAGTGGTCCGTGGACCGAGAAGATGTTGGTGATCCTTAACACCATCAAGCAAAGATTAACCTCCTCTGATGGTGTCACCCTCATCGCGCCGCAACTCCCTACAGTGCCTGGCTGGACATCAGTGAAAACCGACGGAGTAGGAGTTAAATTACAATCTCCCTACGCACTTTGCCTAGTACTGTGCAACTTGCGTAGCTAGATTGTATTTTTAACTCCTACCGCCTGGTGCGCTGCTCAGAGGAAGATGCTTTAATTCTAAAGCCAGCAGAGGTTGGTATAGTCTTGGCTTGAAATAGTGGAATTAAAGTATATAAAAAAAGAAAATCTTAAAAAAATTAAAAAAAATTCTCTCTTATATTTAATTTATTTTCTTCCCTTTACCTGTCTCTTTGTAGTAGCTTTCCTAATTCCTTCACTTGGACTTACATCACTGTTTGTCTTCCTTCCCTCAATCTACTTTTTTTTGTGCTAAATATTATATATTTTTCATTCTAATAATTTTCCTGCGCACAAAGCCATTGCACCTGAATTCCAGTAACTGCCATCCAGCAGATCAGCCATATCCCACCAGTATTATAGTAATTGCCAGTAACATCAGTCGGGGTTAGCTCACATCCATATTGAGAGCCTTCTGATATAAACTTCATTTATGACTCCAATGTCTGTCCATGATCATAAGTAGTTTTAAATAATTCCTAATTGGGGAGGTGACTTGGAAGTCTTGTGGTCCTTTTAAACATAATTATTTTTCCCAATTTCTGCCTCTCTGTTCCATCTCAAAAGTTGGCACTCACCCTTCATCTGTTAATTGGAAGTATTCTCTTAGTTCTGTCATTCAGTTAATAATTGATAATTCAAATAATTATTCTTAAAAATGTGTAAATATATGCATAATGTAAACTTAGCTATGGTTATACTAGTTATGTACTGAATGTGTGTATGTATATATATATATATATATATATATATATATATACATAAACATATACATACACATTATAGAAGTTTGTACCTTTTAAAAAAAAATATCATGTTAGTGGTCCATGGGATTCAAAATTGTGAGTTTAGTGGTCCCTGAGGTCCGAAAGGTTGGCGACACCTGATCTAAGCAATACGCAGTAAGGTTCTAGTGCATTAGAACATAATATTAGTCAATATAGAACAAGTATCGTGCCCATGCTACCTTGTGCATGCATCACAAGTTGAAAGTAAACACATTCACTCGAGCACAATCTAAATTTACTTGCGTCGGGTTAGCGCAAGTAGAGACCTAGCACCAGACACAATATAATACATTAAAATAAACTGTTAACTAACACTGAACTATACACTATCTAGTAAAAATAATTTATATAAATATTAATAAAAATATTTTATAAAGGTTAAAAGGTATATGTTATATGACAAGGTGTTTAAATAGAAAGGGCTATAATGTGTATATATATATATATATATATATATATATATATATATATATATAAAAATATAAAAATATGTGTGTGTGTATATATATATATATATATATATATATATATATATATATAAAGGGGTGGAAAAATATCGCTATGGTTTACTTGTCAGGGGTTACACGCTACTAGCCCAAAGGAAGAAGTTACTAGTCCACTTAATGTGCAATTTTGTCGCCCGGGGTTAGTGGACCACTGGAAATTTCAAGTCATATATATATACCCAGGACCCATGAAACGCGTAAGCTCGCGAGAACACAGTGATGTCACTTCCGCTTCTTGCCATGGATCCACTTCTGGTTTCTCCAAAACCGCCAACGCCGGTGAAACTTTTGAGCTCCTTCCACTACAGATTGAGATAAGGCTCGCATTTTTTAGCTATCAATTGAACATATTCATTTAACATTAGGTGCATCAAATAGGAAATTTTACGATCGTTAAAATATCACTGTAGTGCGCACTACTAATAGGTTAGCTCTTGTAGGTCGCAGCAAATCAGTTTTATAATTAATCCCCTGTATGAATTATTCACTCCTAGGCTCCTAAATATAAAAGTTTTTAAAAAAACAGTATTTTTAATGCTTGATCCCATCTATTTTTACCTATCTATTTTTCACCTTATGAATTTTTACCTTATGAATTTTTACCCTCAGTTATAATCCCACAATATCGTTTTTTATATAGTGAATCATTTATATTTTATATTCATTACTCTGTCAATACACTGATCTGGCATCTGACTGTTACATACTTTCTACGAGTTAATTTCAGACAGATAGCCAGACCCAGAGCAAAATACTGCATTAAACTTTGTTTTGTGTATGTTTATTTTTTTTTATTTTTTTTGTGTGCATTTTTTACTGTGGTTTTATACATACTCAATAAACATTGTTTTTAGCAATAGGACTCAGCACATTATCACTGCAATCAAAAATCAGTGACTGCAGTCAATGTAAACTGAGCCCACACTCCTTAATAAGGAAAAAACCTTATTCTCAAAAATATATAAATAATATATTGTTGTGGTTTTTTTTATAACAAATTGTTGTGGTATTCGAAAATTGGTACCATATATATATATATTTTTTTTTTTTTTGGGTCCTTTAGCGCTAATTCTAAAAACTTTATATTCATTTCTTATCCTTACTTGTTAGTGGTTAGTTGGTTACAAGTACACCCTCTTAGAATATAGCAGCTCCTAGGAATTCCATACCTCACCCCACTGATTTCAAGACAGCGCTCTCTACCAAACCCTCATCTCTCTCTCTCTCTCTCTCTCTCTCTCTCTCTCTCTCTTTCTCTCTCTCTCTCTCTCTCTCTCTCTATATATATATATATATGTGTGTGTGTGTGCATATCTGTGTATAAACATGTGTATTTATGTATTCATATACATATATACATATATTAACACATGTACCACATGCACACACACACGCACACACACACACATATATATATATATGCCCACACTTTGGAGCCTTTTCCACTGAAATACCTTAAAACAATAAAAATAATTGTATTCAATTTTAATATTTTAGAATATGTTTTATTGTATATAAACCGTGAATACTTTACATTCCAATGTCCTTCACATAGTAGTTCTGTGTATTTTTAAATATATTTTCCTATATACAGTATATCTGTATATATCTATACCAGTATATTTTCCTATAGATATATAGATATAAATATATATTTTACAAAAAAGAATCAAATATATAGAAATATATATTTAAAAATAAAAAGATAATTTTCTTCTATCTTAAAAACATTGGAATGTAAAACATTCATAACTACCTTCGGGTTTAGTGCTGTAGGTCTAACGTGGTGTCCAGTTAGCGCGCAAGTGATAAGTGTTATTTTTTTTTTAAGCATATTCCATTGAAGTCTATGGGGAGAAGTTAACGTGGTCGTGATATCCAAAGTCCTGAAGTTGGAATTCGCTTGCATCCAAACAATTTACTTTCAACTTATAATACGCTTGCTAACCAGAGCATGTTAAAAAATTACATCCAGCGGTGATTGAGTGCAAGCAAAAGCGCTTGCTAGTGCTCCACTTGTACTCTGGCTAAAATTTTGCAATACGCAAGTTGTGTTATCTAAGAAAAATCCTTCCTTTAGAACTGAGAGTTCAGCAAAGAAACTGCTCATCTGTATCACATAGCAATAAAAATATGTTGAACCGCAGTAATTTGTATATAAAGAAGTCAGGGTTTGTCTTGTAGATTTGATACAATGATCAAAATACCCTGAGGTAAAACTTGTCAGTATTTTTAGCATTTTGATATTTCTGAAGGACAGACGTCTTATCTGGAATTAGTGATATATTGTGATTTAAGATAAATGAAAACCGTAAAAGGAGCTAAAAGCATTTTGAATGTTGCAAATGTTAAACAAAATCCATTTTTTTAGTCCCTGAAACCAAAACAAGGCTTTGCAACCCTTTGAAATGGTACTTTTCACAGAATAACTCATTGTAAGTTACTAATGTTCTCAGATTTAAACAAATATGAGACACTGTAAGTGCATAACTCACCCTCAGGGAAATATCAGTTATTGGGGGGCAGCCAGATTAGTGTTATTAGTATGATTTTCATTCCTCAAAGATATTTTACAAATTAAGGTGTTGAAAAAAAAAAATGACAAGAGTTCGAAAACCAGCTGCTAGTGAGAGAGAAACATAATATTATTTATTTATTTATTTATTTTAGTTTCTTTTTTGTGTGTCTGAAAAGTAGAACAGCTGTTTCCTGGCTGGAGTACAATTCATTGTGAAAAAAAAGAGGTTGTTTTTTTACTGTATACATTAGGGGTAAAAGTTATTTTCTCTTGGTGTTGGCGTTCCTTCACTGAAGATTATAATTTCCTTAAAGGTACGCAAAACTGTTCTACTATTCACATGACAGAGCAGCAAGTATAAATGTCCAAATATTTTTTCCTGAAAAATGTTAAAGGGGAACTTATGCCAAAATGAAACATTCATGATTTAAAAATAAATTCATAAACATGTGCACAATCCTTTTATATGCACACTTTCTGAAGCACCACTAACTAATGAGCATTAGTATGAGTTCATAGTACATAAGTATATACGTTTGTGATTGGCTGATGGCTTTAACATGATACAGTGAGCGGGGAAATGGAAGTAACTTTGAAACTTGTCAGAAACAAATATACCACTCATTTGAAATTCAGTTTAAATGCCATTGCATTGTCTTTTTATTATGAACATGTTGATTATGCAATTTTACTGACTTACGACTAGATTACAAGTGGCTCACTAACGTTAGCGCATGCTCAATATTGAAATATTGCACCCACGTTAACTAGCGGTTATATTATAAATTTAAAGTAAACACGACCACAAGAGCGCAAACTAAATTTGCGCTCATTGGGTTAGCGAGGGAAGACCTTGTGTAAAGGCTTAGTGCTAAATTAAACACAACATAAATACATTAAAATAAAGTGCTACACTCATGTATACACAATCCAATAATAATTGTTCATATAAATATTAAAAAAATAATTATAAGGGTTAAAAGGTACATGGTATATGACAAGGTTTTTGAATCGAAAGAGCTATACATACATATGTATGTCTAAATATGTGTATGTACAGTATGTGTGTGTATATATATATATATATATATATATATATATATATATATATATAAAAATATATGTGTATACATGTGTATTTAACTATTTATGTTTATATATGTATGTATGTATAAACATATATACACAAGTATCCACACTCGCACACACGCATTTTAAATAGATATTCCTCTTTATATATATATATATATATATATATATATATATATATATATATATACTGTATATAGATATGTATATATACAGCATTTCACTTGTACACTGGCATTTAAAAGGGACATGATTCAGATAAAACATGCAATTTTAAACAACTTCTTATGTTCTTTAGTTATCAAATTGTCTTTGTTCTTTTTTAATCTTTTATTGAAAAACAGGGATGTATGGTCAGGAACGTGCACTTGCCTGGAGCACTAAATGGGTGCAATATATTCTGCCATATAGTGATGCAGGCACCTCGGTATCTCTTCAACAAAGATGAGAATTAAGCAAATTTAAAAATAGAAGTAAATTGGAAGCTTTTTTAAAATTGTCTGCTCTGTCTGAATCACAAAATCAATTGGGGGTTTCATATTCCTTTAAGTAAAAGTTGTTTATATTTATAGTGACATTCTTAAATACTCTAATTCATTAGAGAATGCAATGTTTGTATTACTGACCCTACATAACTGTATATGTTTCGCCATTGCAAAAGTATTAAATGCATAGGTAAAGTCCTGCTTGGGAGCTACAAGCCTTGCATCTGCCAAATACAAAAAATCTGGCAACTGGTAGTGTCTTGAGACTGGCTAACTGGCTTCTGTGAGCTTGGTAGTCTTGCAGCTCATGGGCAAGAATGTAGCTATGTGTTTAACACATTTGCAGGGGTTAAACATTTAGGCCTAGCTGACAAGTGGAGCACATTCAATAGGTTGCAATATTTTTACCAATAAAACTCGTTCTACAGGTTGGGCGTTAAAAAATAAATAAAAAAAAAATATATATATATTCTTCCCTTGCAAAAGCTAGCGATAACTAACACGGTTTACTGTATACGTCCAATGACAAGTGCAAATGATTCTAGCATAAATCTCAATTGTGCTCACATGAGCCTTTTACTTTCAACTTGTAATATGAGCGGTAAGCCTGATGAGCGTAAACCCTCGCGATAAACCCCTTATCGATCAGGCTTAATCGTTTAGCTCCACTCGCAATCTCGTCAATATTAAATAAATAGTATAAATATAGAGAACAAAACATATAATTATTTCTCTCACATAGTAATAAATAATATGTATCATTGTGCTTTATGATGAAAACAAAAAATATATGCCCATGTAAATTAAGTCACTGCATAAGATAATCATTTTCAAGGGACTGGCTAAGCACTTTCAGGGATCACTGTTGTGGAATCCTGTGTCGTGTCCCAGGGTTTCCTTCAATATCAGAGTATGCGTGTCTACATAAATGTGCATCAAGGAAAGCCGGAAAGCCGGAAAGCCGCATGCACAAACAAAATAGGGAGTGTTAATGTTCACGAGCTTGGTGTCAAATGGGGCGCACTACCATTGTCTAGAGCCGGAATCATCATTGAACATACAAATAGAGTATGTGTTGTGGGGGGGGGGGGGGGGGGGGGGGGACAAGTGCATTTTACTACATGAAAGGTTAATTATTTAAAAAAATAAGCGTTTACAATGATTTTAGTGAATGAAAGTGTGAAAGTGGCCCATCATTTACTGTTTCATGATCTCTTACTGTGATCTCATGAGATTTGACTTAACTCTCATGAGATTTCATTGTAAACTTCCCTAATCTGAATAGGGAAATAATATGAGAGTGCACGAGGCTCATCCTTTCAGCTGTCCCAGGACAGACATACTAATATGCTGCTTAGAAGTCCTTTACATTGGGAGGTGGCTACTGAGGAACTTTTGAGGTAAAATCTCTCTTTTTTACATAGAGATGTTCAGGTGATATTTTCTAGTCAGCTTTTTACAGCTATGCTGCATCACTTTCAAGTCTTTCAACATTTGGGTATTATGGCCCTTTAACTAAATAATTCCTATTTAAAACTAAATACATACTTACCTGTGAAATAAAACCTTAGCTAGCTACAATATAAGCTTAGCTAGCTACAATATAACTAATAGTTACATTGTAGCTACCTTAGGTTTTATTTTTATTTCACAGGTAAGTTTGTATTTATTTTAACTAGGTAGACTAGTTAGTAAATAGTTATTAACTATTTACTAACTACCTAGTTAAAATAAATACAAACTTATCTGTGAAATAAAACCTAAGCTGCCTTAGGTTTTTTCTTTACAGATAAGTTTATCTAATACCCTTTAAAAAAAAAAAAAACACCTCAAAATAAAAAAGCCTAATCTATAATAAACTACCAAGGCCCCTTAAAAGGGCCTTTTGTAGGGCATTGCCCTAAAGATAACAGCTCTTTTACTACAAAACAAACAAACACCCCCTAACAGTAAACAAACCCCCACCCCCCAAACCCACAAAATAAGAATAAAGTAAAACTTAATCTACCCAAAGCCCTAAAAATGGCATTTGTATGGGCATTGCCCATAGCTCTAATCTAAAAATAAAAACCCACCCCAAAACGAAATTAAAACATTACACACAAAAAAACGAATTATCAAAAATAATAAAGATATTCCTATTCTAATACCCATTAAAAAAAAAACACCCCAAAATAAAAAACCTAACCTAGAATAAACTACCAATAGCCCTTTAAAGGGGCCTTTTGTAGGGCATTGCCCTAAGTTAAACAGCTCTTTTACCTGAAATTTTTTTACAAAGACCCACTAACATAACAAACCCCACCCCCCCAAATCCACAAAATAAAAAAAAACTATCTAAAAAAACCTAAGCTACCCATTGCCCTGAAAAGGGCATTTGTATGGGCATTGGCCTTAAAAGAGTATTTAGCTCTTTTGCATTGCCCTGAAAAGGGCATTTAGCTCTTTTATGGAAAGCCCAAATCCTAAACTAAAAAAAAAACACAACTAAAAAACTTTAAAAAACCCTAACACTAACCCCAAAGATCCACTTACAGTTGCTGAAGTCCCTCTTGAAGGATCTTCATCCCGGCGGCTTCATCTTCATCCAGGTGGCTCCATCTTCATCCAGGCGGCATCTTCTATCTTCATCCTGGTGGTTTCTTCTATCTTCATCATGGCGGTGCGGAGCGGGTCCATCCTGAAGACATCTGGTGCAGAGCATCCTCTTCATACGGTCGCCGCCGTATACTGAATCTTCAATGCAAGGTACGTGATTCAAAATGGTGTCCCTTGCATTCCTATTGGCTGATTTGATTTTGGAAATTCAAATTAGCCAATAGGATGAGAGCTACTGAAATCCTATTGGCTGTCCAAATCAGCCAATAGGATGAGAGCTACTGAAATTCTATTGGCTATTCAAATCAGCCAATAGAATTTCAGTAGCTCTCATCCTATTGGCTGATTTGAACAGCCAATAGGATTTCAGTAGCTCTTATCCTATTGGCTAATTTGAATTTAAAAAAATCAAATCAGCCAATAGGAATGCAACAGACGCCATTTTTAATCGCGTACCTTGCATTGAAGATTCAGTATACGGCGGCGACCATATAAAGAGGATGCTCCACGCAGAATGTCTTCAGGATGGACCCGCTCCGCGCCACTGGGATGAAAATAGAAGACGCAGCTGGGATGAAGATAGAAGATGCCGCCTGGATGAAGATGGAGCCGCCGGGATGAAGATCCTTCAAGCGGGACTTTAACAACTGTAAGTGGATCTTCAGGGGTTAGTGTTAGGATTTTTTAAGGTTTTTTTGGGTGTTTTTTTTTTAGTTTAGGTTTTGGGCTTTTCGTAAAAGAGCTAAATACCCTTTTCAGGACAATGCAAAAGAGCTAAATGACCTTTTAAGGGCAATGCCCATACAAATACCCTTTTCAGGGCAATGGGTAGCTTAGGTTTTTGTTAGAGTTAGAGTTAGGGTTGGTTGGGTGGTGGGTTTTACTGTTGGGGGGGTCTTTGTATTTTTTTTACAGGTAAAAGAGCTGTTTAACTTAGGGCAATGTCCTACAAAAGGCCCTTTTAAGGGCTATTGGTAGTTTGTTGTTGGCTAGTTTTTTTTTTTATTTTGGGTGGGCTTTTTTTTTTATAGGGCTATTAGATTAGGTGTAATTCTTTTTTATTTTTGATAATTTCATTTGTTATAGTTTGTAATTTTTAGAGTAGTGTTAGGATTTTAATGTGTAAAATAGTTTATTTAATTCGTAGTTAGTTTAATTTAAGTTTAATAGTTATATTAGTATAATTGTTAGTTTAAAGTTAGTTTTTTAATTTGACAGGTAAGTTTTAATTTAATTACAGATAGGGAAATTGTAATTTTAATATAAAGTTAGGGGGCGTTAGGTTTAGGGGTTACTAGTTTAAATTAGTTTATTGCAATGTGGGGGGCTTTCGGTTTAGGGGTTAATAACTTTAGTATAGTGGGGGCGATGTGGGCGGACGGCAGGTTAGGGGTTAATAATAATATTTAAATAGTGCTTGCGATGCGGGATGGCGTCGGTTTAGGGGTTAATAACGTTAGTATAGTGGCAACGATGTCGGGTAGCGGCAGATTAGGGGTTAATAACTTTAATATAGTATTTGCGATGCGGGAGGGTCACGGTTTAGGGGTTAATAGGTAGTTTATGAGTATTTAGTGTACTTTGTAACACTTTAGTTATGAGTTTTATGTAACAGTTTTGTTGCGTAAAACTCATAACTACTGCTTTCAGATGGCGTTACGGATCTTGTCGTTATAGGGTGTAACGCAAGCTTTTTAGCCAGAAAACAAAACTTGTAATGGCTGCGCTATAGAAGTCCCATGAAAAACCATCATTTTAACGAGTGCGGGACTGACGTTGCGTTTAGGCTAAAAGACTTGCGGTACAGCTATACCGACAAGGCTGCTGTGCTGTTTTAACGCTGAAATTACAATTTTTTCAGCGTGTAAAGACGAACGCACAACTCGTAATCTACCTGATTGTTAATAAAATCAACAAGGTTTAGCATCACTTTAACTTCTGTATTTTCACTGCAACTGGCACCTATTACACATCTCAGCTACAGGCTACCTCCTGCATTGTCTGGGTCATATAATGTTGTGTATCAGGGTCTATTTCTTGTGAGACCAATAAACTGCAGTAGAATAACAGACAAGGTTTGGTTGTGGCTACAGATGTCAAGTAGAATGACCTCCCATAACTCTCAGACAACTGTAATTAATAGAGTTTGCAGCCGTAACGGTACATTATATGATTGTCCTCTGACCATAGCAGTACAAGTAAAGTCTGATCTGGTGAACATAAACCACATTTGATACGTGTGATAAAGTTTTGCTCAGCCTTTACCTCTCCAACTGAACAACTAAATACACCAATTTATCAGAAAACATTCTTCTGTGACACAAGCCTGAGTGGCTACCGCTGGGCCAAGGCCTTTAATGAGCATCAACGCCTCTTGAGCAAACAGCTACTGTTCTTTTAAGTGGTATCTTACAACAGCGTAAACAGATAGCCATGGCCACCCATATTACTGTAAGAGGCACCCAGGTGAGACCATTCAAGGGTGTAATCATGGGCCAAATCAAACACAATAAAGCAAAGTCAGATTAATAAAAACACTATCCGGGATAAGAACATAAAAACTAGCTGTGCTGAAGATAAGAAAAGGCAATAAACAGAAAAACAGGTAAATAAAGCACAATATATTGACGATGAAAAGACAATCAGATTTGTCAATGTATAAATATATACTGTATATGTGTGTAAGTCTATCTATCTCTCTATTTATCTATCTGCCTGTCTGTCTGTCTATCTATCTGGTGGGTTGTGGTAGTGTAGGGGTTAATAGATTAGGGGGTGGTTAGGTCTTTAGGTTATGGCAGATTAGTGGTCAATAGTGTAGTTTGCACTAGGAGTGAGGGCACGTAAGGGGTTAATAGTTTTATTTTAGTATTGCATTTACATCCAATGTTAAGATTATATGCACTGTCACGTATAATGCATATTTTTTTAAGTATTGTATCTGATTTAAAATGTAGTTATTTTTTTATTGTTATTCATATTATTTTAAGCATAAATATATAGTTTAAATATTTATTTCTAAATTAATAAAATTAACAATAAAAAATAGCTACATTTTAAATTATATACAATACTTATAATAATATACATTATACATGACAATGCTTATCATTTTAACATTGTATATAAATGTATAATAGGTAAGTGTAGCATGCTGTGGAGAAGCGCCAATCCTGACACTTCGTCACAGACCCCAGGGCCACGCTAATAGAAGATTTAGCACTCGCTAAGCTTCCTTGTAGCGTGGACCGGGGCTCTGCGAAGAAGGGTCGGGATTAGTGTGGCTCTCTAGCGCTCTATAGGTAAGTATTTTTAACCCCTAAGGTAATTTAAAGGAAACTATTGAATACTGACAAATCATCAGCATTTATTCATTTTATTTCAATTTTGTGATGCAAAATATCTCAATATCGTTCGGATATTCTGTTCATTAAAACGGAACGAATATCCGAGTTTCATTAATTAATTTGCATTTATAACTAAAAGAATGCACATGTCTAATTCTAAGGAAAATCTTTGCTTTGAATATATCAATATGTCTAGCATGTATTTACTGTATTTACAAGCCACATCTGACTCTTTGAGAAGGTGTGTGAATGCTGGTGCACGGCCCTTACAGCGTATGTGCATATGCTGCTGAAAAACTAATAACTTTTACTAGAAGCATTTTTGCTAAAGGAGTATATTGCAAAAATGCTTCTATTTAACACTGAAATGCACCTGTGCACATTTATTTTTTAATCTTTCTATCCCTTTAGGTGTATTCAGATACACTTAAAGGGACAGTCTACACCAGAATTTGCATTGTTTTAAAAGATAGATAATCCCTTTATTACCCATTCCCCAGTTTTGCATAACCAACACAGTTATAATAATACACTTTTAACCTCTGTGATTACCTTGTATCTAAACCTCTGCAGACTGCCCCCTTATTTCAGTTATTTTGACAGACTTGCAGTTTAGCCAATCAGTGCCTGCTCCCAGATAACTTCACGTGCACGAGCACAGTGTTATCTATATGAAATACATGAACTAACACCCTCTAGTGGTGAAAAACTGTTAAAATGCATTCTGAAAAGAGGTGGCATTCATGGTCTAAGAAATTAGCATATGGACCTCCTAGGTTAAGCTTTCAACTAAGAATACCAAGAGAACAAAGCAAAATTGGTGATAAAAGTAAATTGGAAAATTGTTTAAAATTACACGCTCTATCTGAATCATGAAAGTTTTTTTGGCCTAGACTGTCCCTTTAAGTTTGAAGTCAAACAGTGAAGGTTCTTTTGGAAAGAATCTAGGCTCATCATCTTGAACAAAAGCTGTAATAAAATCCTTCATTGGCTGCAAAAAATACTTAAGTTGAAGATCTCTCAGGGCAAATTCCAACACATTGTAATCTAATGCTACATTTGTACCTTTTCAAGTCTGTGAGATGCTTATTTTAATCAAAAGTGATAAATCCTCTTTCAGCATCGTTTCTTCACCTGTTCATGATGTAGGTCCATAACTGAGTTGTTAAAGGGACATTATACATTAGAATTTTCTATGCTTAAATGTTTTGTAGATGACCCATTTATATAGCCCATCTGGGAGTGTTTTTGTAACAATGTATAGTTTTGCTTTATTTTTAATAACATTGTATTTATTTTCAGACTCTTAACCAAGCCCCAATGTTTTAGATGTATACTGATGTCTACAGATTCATGCTTGTTCCTGTTTGTTTAATCATTTTTTTTTCCATATGTCGGGGAAGGGGGGAGTGTCTGCTCTTATTGCTTTCCCTGCCCCTTTCAGTGGGTGTCACAGCCTAATCTCATCAACAGTTATAAGCTGGGCATTTTCAAGTAAGTTCTTAAAGGTTTTATACATGAAAGGCTACATAAAAATTGACGTAATTTAAAAGACTTGTGTTTCTACTCAGCAGCAAGCGAGCTGTGTATGAAATGAGTTATCTGTGCTAAAGAAGGAGACCATATGAAAGTTACTGGAATAAAAGAATCTAATGGATATAAGTATATATTAAATGAAACAAATGGTACGTAGGTAACATTGGTCTGCATAGCTCTAGCAATAAAGAAGCCATAAATAAACACATATATCTATAGCTCCGTGGCAAGTGGAAACCCCAGCTTCTGCCCCGTTTGATGGGCTCTTCCTTCAGCAATTTATTTTGATTTAAGAAAACATGAATTAGTTCTCAAAACCAAATGTGAGGGTACCCTTGTGTGACCTAAGATGCGAACTGTAGGCTTTTATTAGTAACTGTGTTAAAGGGATATAGAATTAAAATGTTATAATTCAGAGAGCATACAATTTAGTTTAATTTTATATAATACATTTGATCTCTTTGTCTTGATATCCGTTGTTAGCTCCATTATATTAGAGCCTGCACAGGTAGACTCAAGAATAACATTTTTACAAATATTGTTGTCAATACAGCTGCCATATATTTCTCAAAACCTCTGAATTTACCTTAGTATTGAGCCAAATTTTATCAAAGGATACCAAGGAGGAAAAAAAAAAAAAATTATATATATATATATATATATATTTATATTTACAGACACTCTCTCTCTCTCTCTCTCTCTCTCTCTCACACACACACACACATATACGTATATATTTATATATATATATAAATATATATATATACACAGTATCTCACAAAAGTGAGTACATGAGTACACCCCTCACATTTTTGTAAATATTTTATTATATCTTGTCATGTGACAACACAGAAGAAATGACACTTTGCTACAATGTAAAGTATTGAGTGTACAGCCTGTATAACAGTGTAAATTTGCTGTCCCCTCAAAATAACTCAACACACAGCCATTAAAAGTGAGTACACCCCTAAGTGGAAATGTCCAAATTGGGCCCAATTACCCATTTTCCCTCCCGGTGTCATGGGACTCATTAGTATTACAAGGTCTCAGGTGTGAATGGGGAGCAGGTGTGTTAAATTTGGTGTTATCACTCTCACACTCTCTCATACTGGTTACTGGAAGTTCAACATGGCACCTTATGGCAAAGAACTCTCTGAGGATATGAAAAAAAAGAATTGTTGCTCTACATAAAGATGGCCTAGGCTATAAGAAGGTTACCAAGACCCTGAAACTTAACTGCAGCACGGTGGGCAAGACCATACAGCGGTTTCACAGGACAGGTTCCACTCAGAACATGCCTCAACATGGTCGACCAAAGAAGTTGAGTGCACGTGCTCAGCATCATATCCAGAGGTTGTCTTTGGGAAATAGACATATGAGTGCTGCCAGCATGGCTGCAGAGGTTAAATGGGTGTGGGGTCAGCCTCTCAGTGCTCAGACCATACGCCTCACACTGCATCACATTGGTCTGCATGGCTGTCATCCCAGAAGGAAGCCTCTTCTAAAGATGATGCACAAGAAAACCCGCAAACAGTTTGCTAAAGACAAACAGACCAAGGACATGGATTACTGGAAGATAAACTTATTTGGTTCAGATGGTGTCAAGTGTGTGTGACGGCAACCAGTTGAGGAGTACAAAGAAAAGTGTGTCTTGCCTACATTCAAGCATGGTGGTGGGAGTGTCATGGACTGGGCCTGTATAAGTGCTGCTGGCACTGGGGAGCTACAGTTCATTGAGGAAACCAGGAATGCCAACATGTACTGTGACATACTGAAGCAGAGCATGATCCCCTCCCTTCAGAGACTGGGCCGCAGGGCAGTATTAGAACATAACGACCTCAAAGATACCTCCAAGACGATGACTGCCTTGCTAAAGAAACTGAGGGTAAAGGTGATGGACTGTCCAAACATGTCTCCAGACCTAAACCCTATTGAGCATCTGTGGTGGAGCGCAAGGTCTCTAACATCCACCAGCTCCATGATGTCGTCATGGAGGAGTGGAAGAGGACTCCAGTGGCAACCTGTGAAGTTCTGGTGAACTCCATGCCCAAGAGGGTTAAGGCAGTGCTGGAAAATAATGATGGCCACACAAAATATTGACACTTTGGGCCCAATTTAGACATTTCCACATAGTGGTGTACTCACTTTTGTTGCCAACGGTTTAGACATTAATGGCTGTGTGTTGAGTTATTTTGAGGGGACAGCAAATTTACACTGTAAAAGGCTGTACACTCACTACTTTACATTGTAGCAAAGTGTCATTTCTTCAGTGTTGTCACATGAAAAGATATAATAAAATATTTACAAAAATGTGAGGGGTGTACTCACTTTTGTGAGATACTGTATACACACACACACATATAAACACATAAATACATATGTATACACACACACACATATATATATATGT
This sequence comes from Bombina bombina, assembly GCF_027579735.1. Classification (NCBI taxonomy): domain Eukaryota; kingdom Metazoa; phylum Chordata; class Amphibia; order Anura; family Bombinatoridae; genus Bombina; species Bombina bombina. The sequence goes on along the minus strand of NC_069505.1, from coordinate 233,674,129 downwards.
GTGTGTGAAATGCGTAGGTGCAAGGCTTGATTCTTAACAGTCTGTCTGTGTTATACCTTTTAATGGTTAATTAAACAAGCCACTGAGCAAAAAGAACAACAGTTATAAATAGTGTATCTACTCGGAGCGCCAACTAACACCTGTGGGCCTGGAAAGGTGAAAACCTAGCTATCACCAGAAAAAATAACTACAGAAAATGGGATTCCCAGGCGCCAACTGACGGAGGCTAGGTGTGACTAAAAAGTATATTTATTTAATACATAAATGAAATATATAAGAATAAAAATAGCACCAAGAAGCTATAATGTTATACAATACAATCTCATGGATCCATGGATATCAAATGGCAGTACAATAATTCACACGTTAGTCTAATAAGACAAATAAAAACAGTAGGTCTAAATAGACAATATAAAAACAGCCTAAAAACAATATAAGAACAATAAACACAATGTGTGCGATAACAGGGTAGCAGGGCAAACGTGGGTAGATGTCAGTGCTGCGTTATGACAAAGTATCCACGAAACAATGTCCTGGAAAAATGTTCATCAAAAGTTAGTTATTCACTCGGGTTGGATAATAGTGGAATGGAATCCAAACAGCAAACTTGAAAATATGTGGCCAAAAATGTGCGTCCTAAATCAAAAATAATCCAAATAATCCAAATCCAACAAGTGGGAAGTGTTATATATAAACTGTGTGCTGAAAAAATAGTGTGCTGAAAAAATTTCTTGTAGAAAATCCAAATTTGTGAAAAAAGTTAAAATGAATAAAAAATATATATAAGAAAAAAGCACAATGGGATGGTGCCCAAATGAAATTAATTGCAGAAAGTCTGTGCACAAAATAAGTGTGGTGTGCAAAAAACAAAGTGACTCCAATTTGGATGTGTCCAACGTGAACTTTAAAGAATTGAGACTATTGTCTCCTTGGTGTAGGGGATTCACTTGCAGATAAGAGAAAAAAATCACAAACAATACCTGTAAAGAAAAAATAAAACACAATGTGTAGCAGCCTGCATGTCTACAAATGTTAACCTCAAATGAAATCAGAAAAAAGAACAACACCCCATCTGTCTTTTTGTTTGCTTATAGGTATAAATATATATAAAAAAATCTTATATATATGGAAATATGTATTTATGAATACATATAACATATTCTTCTATGTGAAGAACATTGGAATCTGAAATATTCCTATTTTCATGTGGGTTTAGAGCACATGAGAATATGTGATCGAGTTTGCGTGTGAGTAGGGTGTTTTTTTAACCTTACTCACCCACAAGGATGTTTGCTCCATTGAGTTCTTTGGGTGAATACGTTACCACGTGTGATATCCTAAGTTTTGCCTTTTTACACGTGTTGGGTTTGTGCGCTAGAGAAAACAGTTTACTTTCAACTCATAATACGAGCGCAACCTGAAGCAATCAAAAAGCTTACTTCTAGCGCAGTTAAGGCTCGAACGGGAGCGTTAAATATTGCTCCATTCATAGGGGCCGAATTATCAAGCTGCGGCTCCTTCATTTATACGCCACCTCTGAGGCGGTGGACGGCAATAAACCTGATCAGATAAGATTGGGATGATTTACACCCCCTGCTAGTGGCCAATCTGCAGGGGGCGGCATTGCACTATAAATGCTTGTGCAATGATAAATGCCGACAGCATATGCTGTCGCCATTTAGCGTTGTCCGCCAAACACTTGATAAATCGGCCCCATAATCTTGCTTATAGTGTTGCATTAGCCAAAATTATCAAATCAGTTTGTGTTTCTGGCCCGCAATGGGGGCACAATTACTGCTTAGTAGTAGAAATGATGTACGGTGGGCTTTGGCTGAAGGGGAGTACATTAAAGCTACTCATGTTCTAAATCTAGCAATGCAAATGCTATAATTCAAAACAAAATACATATTCCAAGACATACAATCTCCAAATTTTTTTTTTTTTTTATATAATGATAAATCCCAAATGCCAACTAATATATAAGCCCAATATGTGCTCTGAACAATGTAATGTTACTATAATGTAGCCACGTGTTATGTTAGAATGTTTTGTTTGTAGTGTTTATTAAAGTTTTATACACACACACAAATACACGTTTACCCATTCACACACACATAACTATTCACACGCATATACACACATACACACATACATAAGCACACACACATATACATACATACACAAACACAGACTTACACACTCATACATATACATATACACACACACATATACATAAGCACACACACATACATACATACATACATACATACACAAACACACACTTACACACTCATACAAGGAGTTGTAAATTCTAACATATACACACATATATAAACACACACACACACATATACACGTACACTAATTTACAAATTAACACATACACATATTTACACATGCATAAATACACACAAACATAAGCACACATGCATATACACCCAAACACATATGTACACAGACATACACTAACTTACAAATGCATTCACATACTTACACATGCTTACATACATATACACACACATACATATACATACAAACACATATATACACACACATACCCTAACTTACAAATGCATACACATACACATACACATGCTTACATACAAACACATATACACACATACACATACTTACACATGCTTACATACATATACACACATACATATACATGCAAACACATTTATACATACACATACACATACTTACACATGCTTACATACATATACACACACATACATATACATACAAACACATATATACTCACGCATACATATACATACAAATACATATATATATATATATATACACACACATACACTAGCTTACAAATGCATACACATACTTACACATGCATACATACATATACACACACATACATATACATACAAACACATATATACACACACATACACTAACTTACAAATGCATACACATACTTACACATGCATACATACATATACACCCACATACATATACATACAAATACATATATACACACACACATACACTAACTTACAAATGCATACATATACTTATACATGCATACATACATGTACACACACATACATATACATACAAACACAAATATACACACATACACTAACTTATACGTGCTTACATATACTTACAAACACATATACACATACACATACTTAAACATGCTTACATACATATACACACACATACATATACATACAAACACACACATATATATATATATATATATACAGGTATCCCTCAGTTTACGCTAGGGTTAGGTTCCAGAAGGAATGGTTGTAAATCGAAACCGTTGTAAATTGAAACCTAGTTTATAATGTAAGTCAATGGGAAGTGAGGGAGATAGGTTCCAGGCCCCTTTCAAAACTGTCATAAGTAACACCTAATACATTATTTTTAAAGCTTTGAAATGAAGACTTTAAATGCTAAACAGCATTATAAACCTAATAAAATAATCACACAACACATAATATATAATTAAACAAAGTTAAATGAACAAAAACATTTGCTAAACAGCATTATAAACCTAATAAAATAATCACACAACACAGACTTCACTTGCATTTTTCTGCAAACAGTTATTTCTATGCATTCCAATCTGGACTGATTTATAGACAGGAAGATCTTGTTCCTTTGAAATCTGCTTGATAGCTCAGGTCTGGTTAAACTGATTAATTTCAGCTTGCTTGGCTTTGCTGCAACACAAGTGGACAGCTTCACCTATTGGCTATTTTAATAAATGCACTGCTTCTCAATGCTTTTCAATAGCAGTCACATGACTGGGAAAAAAGGTTGTTATTCTGAAACGGTGTAAATTGAACCGTTGTAAAACGAGGGCCACCTGTACATACATACACTAACTTACAAATGCATACACATACATATACACACACATACACATACATACAAACACATATATACACACACATACACTAACTTACAAATGCATGCACATACACATACTTACACATGCATACATACATATTCACACGCATACACATACATAGAAACACATATATACACACACATACACTAACTTACAAATGCATACACATACACATACTTACACATGCATACATACATATTCACACGCATACATATACATACAAACACATATATACACACACTAACTTACAAATGCATACACATACACATACTTACACATGCATACATACATATTCACACACATACATATACATACAAACACATATACACACATACATACATATACATACAAACACATATATACACACACATACACTAACTTACAAATGCATACACATACACATACATACATATTCACACGCATACATATACATACAAACACATATACACACATACATATTCACACACATACAAACACATATACACACACACAATTTTTTTATTCATCTGAACATTTTTGTTTACTAATCCAGGACTAGTGGACTAGGGGGGATTTCTGTCCCTATATAAATGTGTGAGTATGTTTCTATGTAGCCATTATCAGCAGCTTTCCAGATTAGACTGTTGCCGCCATATGCACGTTTGTAAACTTGATCCAACTTTTTACCGCTTATGCAAATTCCTGAAGAGCTAAAAAAGATTTGGAAATTAAAATATATTTCCCGGGTATAAATGTATTTTCAGGTGTAAAACCGGGTCCAATTAATAAGGGAACTTGCAGGTATACAAAAGCTGCTTGATGGCCGTAAATAGCTGTTGAAATGTAAAACACACTTTTAATACAGTTAGTGAGGCCCATTTATCACGCTCCGTATGGAGCTTGAGGGCCGTGTTTCCGGCGAGTCTTCTTCAGACTCGCCTGAAACAGCAGTTATGAAGCAGCTGTCTAAAGACCGCTGCTCCATAACCCTGTGCTCTGAGCAGGCGGACAGGAATCGCCACAATTTAACCCGATCGAGTACGATTGGGTTGATTGACACCTCCCTGCTGGTGGCCCATTGGCCGCAAATCCGCAAGGGGCAGCGTGTGAGCTGCTGGTGCAATGTTGAATACGGAGAGCGTATTGCTCTCTGCATTCAGCAAGGTCTTGCGGACCTGATCCGCACTGTCGGATCAGGTCCGCAAGACCTTTGATAAATAGGCCTTATAATCTCTTTATTAACCATTTCCCAGTTTTGCATAACCAACACAGTTATATCAATACAGTTATTACCTCTGTGATTACCTTGTATCTAAGCCTCTGCAGACTGCACACCTTATCTCAGTGCTTTTGACAGACTTACTTTTTAGCCAATTAGTGCCCTCTGATAAGTAACTCCACGGGCATGAGCACAATGTTACCTATATGGCACACATGAACTAACACCCTCTAGCTGTGAACAAATGTCAAATGTATTCAGATAAGAGGTGGCCTTTAAGGGCTTAGAAATTAGCATATGAGCCTACCTAGGTTTATCTTTCTACTAAGAATACCAAGAAAACAAACCAAATTTGATGATAAAAGTAAATTGGAAAGTTGTTTAAAATTACATGCCCTATTTGAATCATGAAAGTTTAATTTTGACTTCACCGTCCCTTTAATACTTACTATTCTGCAATTACTAAAATACTATAGAAATAAATGGATGCTAATTAAGGCAGAATAGATGTGAAACAAAGGCTTAAAAAGACATGAAACTAAAGATGAATCATTTATGATTCAGGTAGAGCATGCAAATTCAACCAACGTTTTATTTTCCATCTGTTATCTGATTTGCTTTGTTTTCTTGTATCCTTTGTTGAAGATTATACCTAGGTAGGCTCAGGGTCTACAATGCAGTACTAGGAGCTAGCTGGTGATTGGTGGCTGCACATACAGGCCTGTTGTTTATTGGCTCACCCATGTGTTTAGCTCCCAGTAGTGTACTGCTGCTCCTTCAAAGAAGGATACCAAAAGAAAGAAGCAATTCTGAGAATAGAAGTAAATTGGAATGTTTAAAATTGCAGGCTCTGTCTATATCATTCATTTTTTGGGGGTTTCATATTACATTATTTTTCTATTATTGTTTTACAATCTAGTTTATAAAATAATTTGTATATTAAACAGAATCTAAAGTGACCACAATCTGAGATCCACTTGTGCTGCACTGGTTACATTTACACCGTGACATCCTTTTACGTAAACTGAATAAAAATGATCCTTTAATCCCAGATGGAACACGCAGCCATATGACAAGAGGCTATAAAATGACAAGCACTTTACTAGTCCAGGGGACTGACACAGGGAACAGGTGTCCCTCCTATAGAGTCAGTTTGCTAACCACATATACCCCTGATGAGGTGTCCAGAGCTGAACTATACGGTACAGAAACGTTTTGTGTTCTGGGTGGTCTGCTACTGTCTTGTTACAAATGGCTGAATTGCTCAAATTATTTTGTCACTTGGCAGTAAAACAACACTGAGCATATGTTTTGCTAATAAAATAAAGATCCTTCTGTACAGGACACTGAGGAAAAGATATATGTGCCTGCAGAAACATTGTCTGCACATTATTACTAAAATCAACTGAGAAAGCAATATTTGTGCTCAACTGAGTAATACCAGTGCATGCAAATGTGCGCTGGTATTATGAGTTAGGTGCAATGCTAATGCTACGCATAAGAGTGCACTTCCATAGGCTCCAATAGGAGACTCATTCTGATGCCGTTATACACTCAACAGAACCTAAGCGCAGCGAAGGGGGTAAGTCACGCAGTGATGGGAAGCAAATGTAAATATATATGAATATATAGTTCAGATGTGTTAGTCAACACAGTGCATCCAATTCCAGGGATCAACAACCCTTACCCTCTGTTACAGTCAAGTAAGCTCACCTTAGCAAAGAAAGGAGCGTTATTCTACCGTTGAACCAGGAGCTTCTCACAGGCAATTTACCATGGCACTAACGCAGGATGTGTTCCAGCTGTTGCCCAGTTTTACACCGAGCCAAAACACTGCCAGACAGCTTCTCTCACCTACTAGAAGATCGTTGCCGGTTGCTCGCCGCCCGTCTATGACGTGGTTCCTACCGGAGGATATGATGCCTTGTCTGATGCCTTGTCCTCATTGGGTGACAGTGGAAGCAGGGGTGATCCCAGCACTGTCCACCGCTATATGGAGCGGGAAGCTGGTATATAATGCAGAAAGAAATAAAGTCCAGCTCCATTAAGTAAAAACAAGTCCTTTATTTAATGCATGTTAAAAACAGGGGTACAGCAGATTAAAAACCATTGTTACACTCTCTCTTTTAATCTGCTGTACCCCTGTTTTTAACATGGATTAATAAAGGACTTATTTGTCATTTATGGAGCTGGACTTTATTTGTAAGTATGCACATTTAAGCACATAAATATATATGTATATCAGCATATTAACACATAAATATATATGTATATATACACATACTAAAACACACACATATATATATATACTGTATATATACAGTATATACACATACTAACACATAAATATATATGTATACACACATAGTAACACATAAATATATATGTATATACACATACTAACACATAAATATATATGTATATACACATAGTAACACATACATATATATGTATATATACATAATAACACATAAATATATATGTATATACACATAATAACACATAAATATATATGTGTATATATACACATACTAACACATACATATATATGTATATACACATAAATATATATGTATATATACATAATAACACATAAATATATATGTATATACACATAACACATAAATATATATGTGTATATACACATAACACAAAAATATATATGTATATACACATACTAATAAAGCAGGAGGTCCGGTAGAGTAGGTATATCACCTAAACAGGCTTACGCGTTTTGGCGTTTGCCGTAGTTGGCTATGACTACGGCAAACCCCGAAACGCGTAAGCCTGTTTAGGTGATATACCTACTCTATCTTTACCAGCTTGTTCCTGTATATATTTTTAACCTGCTTTGAATAAATACTTTGTTTTAACATTACGGACTGTCCGGACCTCCTGCTTTATTGATATTACCACCAGCAAAGGACTGTCCGTTGCTATGCTGTACTGATTATACAGGCATCCTGTAAAGTTTCCTGCTTGCATCACTGTGTGGGATTGTGGGCGGATATCCAATCCTGCCGTAGATTCAGTGACACACCTCCATCCAACGTACCCGCATTGGATAACGGTATGTTGATTTGTCATCACTGACGTCACCTCCTTCTCCGTCCCTGCAATCAGAGGGTAAGCGTGCGGTCTATCGAGTGGTGTTTGAACTTGCTAAGCGGCCACGCTGTGAAAGCGTTGGATTGGTCACACGTTTTTTGAGCTGTGACAGTCTCTTAAGCCGGCGGTTCCACCTGAAGCAACCGCACTGACTAACGATATTGGGGCCAGCCTGGATTGGTCTTGAAGTGAGGTGAGAAAACCACATTATATCATTTTGAACTTTTGTATACCATTATTGCACATACCGGAAGCACTGCCAAACACTGGGTATTTGGATATGAATATGTATTATCAAGTCATTTACTTACATTGACGCCTATTATTGACTTTTATTGCTTTTGAAGATTGACCTACATTATTTATAGATAGGTCGGATAGGTATGCCCCACATCCTCCTTTCTCTACTGTATACATATACTAACACATAAATATATTTGTATATACACATAGTAACACATAAATATATATGTATATACACATACTAACACATAAATATATATGTATATACACATAGTAACACATAAACATATATGAATATACACATAGTAACACATAAATATATATATGTATATACACATACTAAGACATAAATATATTTTTATATACACATAGTAACACATAAATATATATGTATATACACATACTAACACATAAATATATTTGTATATACACATAGTAACACATAAATATATATGTATATACACATACTAACACATAAATATATATGTATATACACATAGTAACACATAAATATATGTTTATACACATATTAACACATAAATATATACGTATATACACTAAGGGATTAAATGCCCTACATCTCCTGAGTGTCTGCTCGTAACCTAATTAAGTGATAACTTAACACTTAACTTAACAGTTGACCTTTAATAACTTGTCAATAAAACTCGACACATTAGGTGGGTGAAAACCCGTGGGTCGAATTTATTAGTACCAGCAATGGGAACTGGCAACGACAGGTAATAACAACACGGGTGGCGGCAATCGGGGCCTACATAACTAACTATATATAAACCCTTCTAGAAAATGGCCAAGGGACACTGCTGCAGACCACAAGGTGGAGATACTCAACGCAGCTTTGAAATGTAGGGGGTTCTCGGCTGTGGCATCACCCTGACTGCAATGGCCATCATTCAAACCTCCTTCCAGCCTTCAGCCGTGATCCTGACCACCCGCCACAAGAGACAGACCTGCAAATTAAATGATCCAGACTTTTGCCGCCACCACTACACCCTTAGGAGTAATGCCTGCCTGATGTTTGGAAGGAACAGATCTACTCCTGCCGGTTCTAAATGAACCCCATCCTGCCTATATAAACCCTTATGGGCTGCTGAGATGTTCCCATGCTCGATAACAAAACCCTCAAGGTCCCCTACTTGCTTCCTCAGGTCCCTATTTATCTTTTTCCTGACCTGAAAAGCCGCTTTATGGTACACCATGTGCTTCCACCTCAATCTAGGGATCACATTCGACCACCCAATTCGCACACCTGGAAACCAGAGTCGGAACTGCCGCAGATCTGTCTACATTGCCCGGATTAAATCTAATGTAGGGATGGCCCCCACGTCATTGCCACCAGCATGTAAAATTAAAATGTGGGGTTTTTCCCACCTCCTTGCGGCATCCTGTAACAATGCAGGCAGATCTGCGCAGGACAAACCCCTGCGCCCTAGCCAACGCAACACAGCCTTGGACGATGAAAATCCCAGCTGCTGTCCTCCTGGCATGGCCGCAGCTCGAATTGCAGCCCAGTGCACATATGAATGGCCGACGATCCACACCCATACAGGACCTGGACGTATGCCTTAAACAAGAAACAAAAGTTAGCTTGCACACTTACTGGACCTGACCACCATTTACCATGGCCAACCCCCTTTTTGTTTACCCCTGCAAGCCCACGTCCCTCGTTATCAACCCATACCCTTATGCGTACAGAGGCCTAACATAGGATTTGTACCGCTGAGATCTCCAATGCCCCAAGGAGTGAATGCGATCCGAGGACCAACCCAGCTCTGCCGCCGTCATCGCCACCCCCACTCTGAACGAATGGGGGGCAATATGTGACCCATCAAGACCCGCCCACTGTGCTATGAGACCTGAGAACCTTCCTGAACTGGTATCTGGTCAGCGGGTCTCCATTCATATGTATAAGGGACCTGGGGGAGCCTCCTGGCCACACCTCCAGGTATGAAGAGACCAGACGTAATGGGCAACAGGTGTCCCCTTGCTGCCCCGGCAGGTAAAGCCAGGCTCCCCGGCCTTCCTGGTCCGTCTTGGACCTGGGGATAAACAGAAGCACTGAATCATCCACCACCCTAACGTGATTGTGCATGACTCCCCCTGATACCGCCGTCTTGGCGTGTGGGACTAGCTCCCCCACTCTCAGTGCCCCATGAAACGCCAGCCCAAAGGCTGCCCGAAGAGCTGTGCCTCGAAAGGCGAAGAACAGATTTCTGGCAGCACTGCCAGCAACTTAACCAGCCGTTCCGCTGTAATGGGTTCCCTAGTATCATGCCTCGGAACCTCCATTTGGCCCCACCCCCGAATTAACTGTTTCACCAGGAAGGAGCGCGATGCATCTTGAAATGTGTACAACCTGCAAAAGAAGGCTATGGCTGAAAGCCTAGATACCACTGCCCCCTTTTTCATTTGCTTACCTCTCAGGTCAGCCAACCATTGTAGAAGGAATCCCTGCTCACCTTCCCAAGAAGGAAACTCACGAAGGTCACAGAAACTTACCCACTCGCTCCAATACCTCACGTAGGCCGCCCAGGTGTTGGGTGCCAAGGAAGCCCGCAGTAGGGGAATCAGACGCAGCAGTCCTTCGCCATCTGCCACATAAAAGGAGGGCAAGAAAGACCATTAGGAGCCGCAGTCAGTGCTGCCACCCTGAACACCTCCCACTGGAAGCGAGACAATGCATCCGCCACTATGTTCTGCACCCCGGGAACGTGATGAGCCCTGAAATCAATGTTCAACTGCAAACATCTCAACACCAGGTGTCGCAGGTAATGCACCACCACAGGTGATGAAGCTGATAGCCTGTTGATGGCAAAGACCACGCTGAGATTATCCGTCCAGAAGATCACAGCCCTGTTGCTGAAAAGGTGCCCCCACAGCTCAACTGCCACTATGATGGGAAACAGTACCAAGAAGCAAAGGTTGCGTGTAAGCCCTAGGCCCACCCACTCAGCCGGCCAAGGCTCTGCACTCCATGCCCCATTAAAGTATGCACAGTATCCGGATGCCTCAGCCGCATCTGTGAACAGATGCAGGGACTGATTGGATCCTAGGTCACCCCTCCACATGCAATTGCCATTAAACTCCTGTAGGAACCGTTCCCAGACCTTTAGATCTGCCGTGAGATCTGCTGTGATCCGGATGCGCGACAATGCTGTTCTGCCGCCTCCTAATCTCCGTTCTAGCCTTTTGCTAAAAATCCTGCCCCATGGGATGACTCTCCCGGCAAAGTTTAGGAGACCCAGGAGCGACTGCAACTCCCTCAGGGAACAAGATTGTGCTGTAGCCATTGTGCAAACTGCCAGCAACATTCTAGCCACCTTCTCTTTAGGCAGCCTGCATTCCATAGCCATGGAATCTATCTCTATGCCCAGGAACATCAGGCACGTGCAAGGTCCCTCCGTTTTATCCTCGGCGAGAGGGACCCCGAACCTAGCCATCATGAACCTCATGACGTACATCAAGGAGGCACAAGCTATAGAACAGCCCATGGACAGGCAACGGTCTACATAGTACCCATCTTCAAACCAGCACCCCATTAGTCTGAAGGATGCCGGGTGTATTGGGAGAAGCTGGAACGTGGACTCTATGTCCAATTTCGCCATCAAGGCTCCGTGGCCCCTTTCCCTCACAATAGCCAGTGCATCGTCAAACGACTGGTAGTGGACCGAGCTCAAAACCTCCGGAATGGCATTGTTCATCGACTGCCCCTTCGGGTAGGATAAATGTTGTATGAGCCAAAACTTACCAATCTCCTTTTTGGGGACCACTCCTAGAGGAGAAATTACCAAATCCTGAATTGGCCGGTCCTCGAAAGGGCCTATGACCCTGCCTAGGGCTACTTCCTTACCCAGCTTTTCCCTGACTGCCTCTGGGAACTGAGAAGCCGACTTCAAGTTCCTCTTAACCTTAGACCCCAATACCTGGCCCATTACCGTTATAGTGAAACCAAAGTGCAGACCGGCGATAATAGGGACCCTAAGAGGCGAATCTGCCCTTTCCTGCAGCACTTCCTTTAGCCCCAAACTGTTCAGTTTGGGAGTCCTGCTTCTTGGAGCAATCGGCCCCCTGCAGAATTTGCAGGTGTGCTTAAACACGCAGTATGTGCCCCTCTCACAGGATTTATCCTGGTAACGCCAGCACACTCCCCCTTGCCGCCGTCGGAAACGCAGGGGCTGCCTGGGCCCCTGAGTAACTACTCCTGGGCCTGCTTGCACCCCCCGTTCCGCATCAAGATGCGCCCAGAGGTGGAGATCCATGGTCCAGCAATGGGTTACCCACCTTCTTTTTACGGTAGATTATGTCATACTCACTCCAGGCTCCATTGGCAAATTTCTTACGTATTGCATCTTTTGTGTCCACGTATTTAAACAATGCGGTACCTTGATCTGGGAACCTCTCCAGATAGCATGTGGCATATACCCTGAAACACTGATGCCATTCCTCAAATGTGTCGGGCCGTTTTAATTTTCTTAGGGCCCGTCCCGTCTTCCGCCATTTCTTTGAATTTAAACGCTTCCGCAGATAATTCAAACATATTGACGTACTTACCGTCCTGGATATGCTTCACCATCTTTGACTTCAGGTGGGCGTGCAAGCTATGTACCTGACATGAGTATGTGTCCCCATGCACGGCCGCTTTTCTATTCACAGTCTGTGGTGTGCCCACCTGCACCCCCGGGGATTGAGATGTCTGGGTCAAACCAATAACAGGATCCTCCCCGGGTTTACCCCTACTCATTTTCCTCAACATCCTATACATCCTCCTATGGCCTTTAGTGTGTAACCCCAGGGACCAGTCCAACTCAGACCCTGACCCAGACCCACTGGAACTAGAGGAATCACACCTTCCCTTAGAAAAACCAAAATGGGACTCACTGGATGAAGAGGCTCCGGGACCTGGACCCTCTCTGGATGTGCTGGTGTCGCCCGCATGTGTCGCCACCACTCTGGGCACCAAGGCTCTGGCATCCTGGGTAGCCGCATCTCTGCCGGACGAAGATGCCATGGGAACCTGAAACACAGAAGACAAGAGGGGAGTACCATGAGAAGAGCCAGTCAACTCCTCCCCATCCCCCCTGATCCGTATTCCTGATACCCCTCATGGTCACTGTCACTTACACCATACAGTAAAATGGGATCCTCATCCGTACTTGCAGCCTGCCCTCATTCAACATCCTTCATAAACCTCACTACCCTTCTGCGCCCTTGTGGCTTCACCATCCGGCAGGACTAACTGCCCCCCTGCCAGTGCCCTCTAGGCCCGAGGCCGCAGTTATGCTAGGCCCCTTAGGCCCTGCTCTATCCACAGGGGCATTTCCTTTTCCTTGACCCCCGCCTCGGGCGGGTGCCGCTTTTGCCTTATTGCCGCCTGACTTAGGCCGCGAGCGCGAGGAGGGTGACCTAGCGGCCTCCCCTCCTTTATTGCCAGCTGTTGTCGAAGCCCTTGTGCGCACACCTTGCTGTGTGGCACCTGCCGAGCCCCCCGGTTGCACTTGGTGCCCCGGCTTCTGAGTCACATTTTCCTCTAGTCTCAAGCATGCCGCAACACCCCCTGATCAAGAAGGAGCCCCCAAGCTTCTGATGGCTAACATGCGTGCCCCCCGAGCGGGTCCCCCCCCGTGGTATTCCCTTCTTACCACTTGAGACTGAGGGGGACGATCTGCTCTGCCCGACGGCCACAGATTGAGTGCCGCGGGCAGAAGTGATGTCACCAGAAGTGACGTCGGGCCGCACAACGTCACCGGAAGTCGACGCAGCTGTCATCTTGGATGGGGCTGAAGATGAGGAACGGACAGATGCCTGCACGCCACGCGGAATGGGAACCTGGGCCTGCACCCCTGCTGCACCCGACGATGACCCACCCACAAGGACCGACACCAGGGACTGCAGAAGCGCCACTGCTGTCGAGACGGATTCCCCGGACAGGACCACCGACGCAGGTAAGGCCGCACTGCTCCCACTACTCACACCACCGATTTCCAGGCCTAACGAGCACTCCCCTGTGTGGAACCCTGAACTCTCTAGGGACCCCTGCCTAATAGACAAAATCTGGGACCACTGCCTAACACCAGCTTCCTGCACCTCGGGCCCAGCACCCGCTACATAAGGGCCTAGCCCCATCGGCTGGTAAGCCTGAGCAGGCCTAACCTCACCATCCCGCTCCCCCCATGCAGGGGAAGGGAATAAATTGGGGGTACCATCCACCACTGAAGGGGAAGTTGACAAAGACAACCCTGAAACATGGCACTGACCAACCGTGATAGTCCCTGATGGGGATGGTGCAACCCACTCAATGTCCTCAAGATCCATCTCTTCCCATTCCACAGGTTCGCCTTCCATTAGAAAAACTGCTGCAAGCTGTGCTGTAGAAAGATCTTCCAGGGATCCACAGGAACAAAGAGGAAGTGGATTCCCTGCACATCCCTTATATAAGGTTGGTTCACCCTGCACTTTCTATATTAACACATAAATAAATATGTATATACACATAGTAACACATAAATATATATGTATATATACATAACAACACATAAATGTATATGTATATACACATAGTAACACATAAATATATATGTATATATACATAATAACACATAAATATATATGTTTATACACATATTAACACATAAATATATATGTATATAAACATATTAACACATAAATATATATGTATATACACATAGTAACACACAAATATATGTGTATATACACATAGTAACACATAAATATATAGGTATCTCAGCATATTAACACATAAATATATATGTATATACACATAGTAACACATAAATATATACTGTATGTATATACACATAGTAACACACAAATATATATGTATATACACATAGTAACACATAAATATATAGGTATCTCAGCATATTAACACAAAAATATATAAATATATATATATATACACACAGTAACACATAAATATATATGTATATACACACAGTAACACATAAATATATATGTATATACACATAGCAACACATAAATATATATGTATATACACATAGTAACACAAATATATATGTATAGACACATAGTAACAAATAAATATATATGTATATACAAATAGTAACACATAAATATATATGTATATACACATAGTAACACATAAATATATATGTATATACACATATTAACACATAAATATATTTGTATATACACATAGTAACACATAAATATATATGAATATACACATACTAACACATAAATATATATGTAAAGGGAGTGCAGAATTATTAGGCAAGTTGTATTTTTGAGGATTAATTTTATTATTGAACAACAACCATGTTCTCAATGAAGCCAAAAAAATCATTAATATCAAAGCTGAATAGTTTTGGAAGTAGTTTTTAGTTTGTTTTTAGTTATAGCTATTTTAGGGGGATATCTGTGTGTGCAGGTGACTATTACTGTGCATAATTATTAGGCAACTTAACAAAAAACAAATATATACCCATTTCAATTATTTATTTTTACCAGTGAAACCAATATAACATCTCAACATTCACAAATATACATTTCTGACATTCAAAAACAAAACAAAAACAAATCAGTGACCAATATAGCCACCTTTCTTTGCAAGGACACTCAAAAGCCTGCCATCCATGGATTCTGTCAGTGTTTTGATCTGTTCACCATCAACATTGCGTGCAGCAGCAACCGCAGCCTCCCAGACACTGTTCAGAGAGGTGTACTGTTTTCCCTTCTTGTAAATCTCACATTTGATGATGGACCACAGGTTCTCAATGGGGTTCAGATCAGGTGAACAAGGAGGCCATGTCATTAGATTTTCTTCTTTTATACCCTTTCTTGCCAGCCACGCTGTGGAGTACTTGGACGTGTGCGATGGAGCATTGTCCTGCATGAAAATCATGTTTTTCTTGAAGGATGCAGACTTCTTCCTGTACCACTGCTTGAAGAAGGTGTCTTCCAGAAACTGGCAGTAGGACTGGGAGTTGAGCTTGACTCCATCCTCAACCCGAAAAGGCCCCACAAGCTCATCTTTGATGATACCAGCCCAAACCAGTACTCCACCTCCACCTTGCTGGCGTCTGAGTCGGACTGGAGCTCTCTGCCCTTTACCAATCCAGCCACGGGCCCATCCATCTGGCCCATCAAGACTCACTCTCATTTCATCAGTCCATAAAACCTTAGAAAAATCAGTCTTGAGATATTTCTTGGCCCAGTCTTGACGTTTCAGCTTGTGTGTCTTGTTCAGTGGTGGTCATCTTTCAGCCTTTCTTACCTTGGCCATGTCTCTGAGTATTGCAAACCTTGTGCTTTTGGGCACTCCAGTGATGTTGCAGCTCTGAAATATGGCCAAACTGGTGGCAAGTGGCATCTTGGCAGCTGCACGCTTGACTTTTCTCAGTTCATGGGCAGTTATTTTGCGCCTTGGTTTTTCCACACGCTTCTTGCGACCCTTTTGACTATTTTGAATGAAACGCTTGATTGTTCGATGATCACGCTTCAGAAGCTTTGCAATTTTAAGAGTGCTGCATCCCTCTTCAAGATATCTCACTATTTTTGACTTTTCTGAGCCTGTCAAGTCCTTCTTTTGACCCATTTTGCCAAAGGAAAGGAAGTTGCCTAATAATTATGCACACCTGATATAGGGTGTTGATGTCATTTGACCACACCCCTTCTCATTACAGAGATGCACATCACCTAATATGCTTAATTGGTAGTAGGCTTTCGAGCCTATACAGCTTGGAGTAAGACAACATGCATAAAGAGGATGATGTGGTCAAAATACTCATTTGCCTAATAATTCTGCACTCCCTGTATATACACATAGTAACACATAAATATATATGTATATACACATAGTAACACAGAAATATATATGTATATACACATAGTAACACATAAATATATATGTTTATACACATAGTAACACATAAATATATATGTATATACACATACTAAGACATAAATATATTTGTATATACACATAGTAACACATAAATATATATGTATATACACATAGTAACACATAAATATATATGTATATACACATAGTAACACATAAATATATATGTTTATACACATAGTAACACATAAATATATATGTATATACACATACTAAGACATAAATATATTTGTATATACACATAGTAACACATAAATATATATGTATATACACATAGTAACACATAAATATATATGTTTATACACATATTAACACATAAATATATAGGTATATACACATAGTAACACATAAATATATATTATATACACATATTAACACATAAATATATATGTATATACACATAATAACAAATAAATATATATGTATATACACATAGTAACACATAAATATATATGTATATACACATATTAACACATAAATATATATGTATATACACATAGTAACACATAAATATATAGGTATCTCAGCATATTAACACATAAATATATATGTATATACACATAGTAAAACAAATATATATGTATATGCACATAGTAACACATAAATATATATGTATACACACATAGTAACACATAAATATATATGTATATATACATATTAACACATAAATATATATACACATAATAACACATACATATATATGTATATACACATAGTAACATAAATATATATGTATATACACATATTAAAACATAAATATATATGTATATACACATAGTAACACATAAAAATATATAGGTATCTCAGCATATTAACACATAAATATATATGTATATACACATAGTAACACATAAATATATATGTATATACACATAGTAACACATAAATATATAGGTATCTCAGCATAATAACACATAAATATATATGTATATACACATAGTAAAACAAATATATATGTATATACACATAGTAACACATAAATATATATGTATATACACATAGTAACACATAAATATATATGTATATACAAATAGTAACACATAAATATATATGTATATACACATAGTAACACATAAATATATATGTATATACACACAGTAACACAAATATATATGTATAGACACATATTAACACGTAAATATATTTGTATATACACATAGTAAAACATAAATATATATGTATATACACATACTAACACATAAATATATATGTATATACACATAGTAACACATAAATATATATGTATATACACATACTAAGACATAAATATATTTGTATATACACATAGTAACACATAAATATATATGTATATACACTTAGTAACACATAAATATATATGTATATATACATATTAACACATAAATATATATACACATAATAACACATACATATATATGTATATACACATAGTAACATAAATATATATGTATATACACATATTAAAACATAAATATATATGTATATACACATAGTAACACGTAAATATATATGTATATACACATATTAAAACACAAATATATATGTATATACACATAGTAACACATAAAAATATATAGGTATCTCAGCATATTAACACATAAATATAAATGTATATACACATAGTAACACATAAATATATATGTATATACACATAGTAACACATAAATATATAGGTATCTCAGCATAATAACACATAAATATATATGTATATACACATAGTAAAACAAATATATATGTATATACACATAGTAACACATAAATATATATGTATATACACATAGTAACACATACATATATATGTATATACAAATAGTAACACATAAATATATATGTATATACACATAGTAACACATAAATATATATGTATATACACACAGTAACACAAATATATATGTATAGACACATATTAACACATAAATATATTTGTATATACACATAGTAAAACATAAATATATATGTATATACACATACTAACACATAAATATATATGTATATACACATAGTAAAACATAAATATATATGTATATACACATACTAAGACATAAATATATTTGTATATACACATAATAATACATACATATATATGTATATACACATATTAACACATAAATATATATATTTATAGATTTATATACAGACAGTAACACATAAATATATATATATATATATATATATATATATATATATATATATATATATATATATACACACATAGTAACACATAAATATATATGTATATACACATAGTAACACAGAAATATATATGTATATACACATAATAATACATACATATATATGTATATACACATATTAACACATAAATATATATATGTATATACACATAGCAACACATAAATATATATGTATATACACATAGTAACACATAAATATATATGTATATAAACATAGTAACACATAAATATATATGTATATATACACATAGTAACACATAAATATATAGGTATCTCAGCATATTAACACACACAGTAACACATAAATATATATGTATATACACATAGTAACATAACTATATAAGTACAGTATATATACATAGTAACACATAAATATATATGTATATACACATAGTAACACATAAATATATATGTATATACACATAGTAACACATAAATATATATGTATATACACATAGTAACACAACTATATATGTATATACACACAGTAACACATAAATATATATATTTATATACACAAAGTAACACATAAATATATATGTATATAAACACAGTAACACATAAATATATGTATATAAACATAGTAACACACACATATATATATATATATATATATATATATATACACAGTAACACATAAATATATATATGTATATACACATATTAACACATAAATATGTGTATATATATATATATATATATATATATATGTATATACACATAGTAACACGTAAATATATATGTATATACACATACTAACACACAAATATATATGAATATACACATAGTAACACATAAATATATATAGGTATCTTAGCATATTAACACATAAATATATATGTATATACACATAGTAACACATAAATATATATGTATAGACACGTATTAACACACAAATATATATGTATATACACATAGTAACACATAAATATATAGGTATCTCAGCATAATAACACATAAATATATATGTATATACACATAGTAAAACAAATATATATGTATATACACATAGTAACACATAAATATATATGTATATACACATAGTAACACATAAATATATATGTATATACAAATAGTAACACAAATATATATGTATAGACACATATTAACACGTAAATATATTTGTATATACACATAGTAAAACATAAATATATATATGTATATACACATACTAACACATAAATATATATGTATACACACATAGTAACACATAAATATATATGTATATACAAATAGTAACACATAAATATATATGTATATACACATAGTAACACATAAATATATATGTATATACACATAGTAACACATAAATATATATGTTTATACACATAGTAACACATAAATATATATGTATATACACATACTAAGACATAAATATATTTGTATATACACATAGTAACACATAAATATATATGTATATACACATAGTAACACATAAATATATATGTATATACACATAGTAACACATAAATATATATGTTTATACACATAGTAACACATAAATATATATGTATATACACATACTAAGACATAAATATATTTGTATATACACATAGTAACACATAAATATATATGTATATACACATAGTAACACATAAATATATATGTTTATACACATATTAACACATAAATATATAGGTATATACACATAGTAACACATAAATATATATTATATACACATATTAACACATAAATATATATGTATATACACATAATAACAAATAAATATATATGTATATACACATAGTAACACATAAATATATATGTATATACACATATTAACACATAAATATATATGTATATACACATAGTAACACATAAATATATAGGTATCTCAGCATATTAACACATAAATATATATGTATATACACATAGTAAAACAAATATATATGTATATGCACATAGTAACACATAAATATATATGTATACACACATAGTAACACATAAATATATATGTATATATACATATTAACACATAAATATATATACACATAATAACACATACATATATATGTATATACACATAGTAACATAAATATATATGTATATACACATATTAAAACATAAATATATATGTATATACACATAGTAACACGTAAATATATATGTATATACACATATTAAAACACAAATATATATGTATATACACATAGTAACACATAAAAATATATAGGTATCTCAGCATATTAACACATAAATATATATGTATATACACATAGTAACACATAAATATATATGTATATACACATAGTAACACATAAATATATAGGTATCTCAGCATAATAACACATAAATATATATGTATATACACATAGTAAAACAAATATATATGTATATACACATAGTAACACATAAATATATATGTATATACACATAGTAACACATAAATATTTATGTATATACAAATAGTAACACATAAATATATATGTATATACACATAGTAACACATAAATATATATGTATATACACACAGTAACACAAATATATATGTATAGACACATATTAACACGTAAATATATTTGTATATACACATAGTAAAACATAAATATATATGTATATAAACATACTAACACATAAATATATATGTATATACACATAGTAACACAAAAATATATATGTATATACACATACTAAGACATAAATATATTTGTATATACACATAGTAACACATAAATATATATGTATATACACTTAGTAACACATAAATATATATGTATATATACATATTAACACATAAATATATATACACATAATAACACATACATATATATGTATATACACATAGTAACATAAATATATATGTATATACACATATTAAAACATAAATATATATGTATATACACATAGTAACACGTAAATATATATGTATATACACATATTAAAACACAAATATATATGTATATACACATAGTAACACATAAAAATATATAGGTATCTCAGCATATTAACACATAAATATAAATGTATATACACATAGTAACACATAAATATATATGTATATACACATAGTAACACATAAATATATAGGTATCTCAGCATAATAACACATAAATATATATGTATATACACATAGTAAAACAAATATATATGTATATACACATAGTAACACATAAATATATATGTATATACACATAGTAACACATAAATATATATGTATATACAAATAGTAACACATAAATATATATGTATATACACATAGTAACACATAAATATATATGTATATACACACAGTAACACAAATATATATGTATAGACACATATTAACACATAAATATATTTGTATATACACATAGTAAAACATAAATATATATGTATATACACATACTAACACATAAATATATATGTATATACACATAGTAACACTTAAATATATATGTATATACACATACTAAGACATAAATATATTTGTATATACACATAATAATACATACATATACATGTATATACACATATTAACACATAAATATATATATTTATAGATTTATATACAGACAGTAACACATAAATATATATATATATATATATATATATATATATATATATATATATATATACACACACATAGTAACACATAAATATATATGTATATACACATAGTAACACAGAAATATATATGTATATACACATAATAATACATAAATATATATGTATATACACATATTAACACATAAATATATATATGTATATACACATAGCAACACATAAATATATATGTATATACACATAGTAACACATAAATATATATGTATATATACACATAGTAACACATAAATATATAGGTATCTCAGCATATTAACACACACAGTAACACATAAATATATATGTATATACACATAGTAACATAACTATATAAGTACAGTATATATACATAGTAACACATAAATATATATGTATATACACATAGTAACACATAAATATATATGTATATACACATAGTAACACATAAATATATATGTATATACACATAGTAACACAACTATATATGTATATACACACAGTAACACATAAATATATATATTTATATACACAAAGTAACACATAAATATATATGTATATAAACACAGTAACACATAAATATATGTATATAAACATAGTAACACACACATATATATATATATATATATATATATATATATATACACAGTAACACATAAATATATATATGTATATACACATATTAACACATAAATATGTGTATATATATATATATATATATATATATATATATATATGTATATACACATAGTAACACGTAAATATATATGTATATACACATACTAACACACAAATATATATGAATATACACATAGTAACACATAAATATATATAGGTATCTTAGCATATTAACACATAAATATATATGTATATACACATAGTAACACATAAATATATATGTATAGACACGTATTAACACACAAATATATATGTATATACACATAGTAACACATAAATATATAGGTATCTCAGCATAATAACACATAAATATATATGTATATACACATAGTAAAACAAATATATATGTATATACACATAGTAACACATAAATATATATGTATATACACATAGTAACACATAAATATATATGTATATACAAATAGTAACACAAATATATATGTATAGACACATATTAACACGTAAATATATTTGTATATACACATAGTAAAACATAAATATATATATGTATATACACATACTAACACATAAATATATATGTATACACACATAGTAACACATAAATATATATGTATATACACATACTAAGACATAAATATATTTGTACATACACATAGTAACACATAAATATATATGTATATACACTTAGTAACACATAAATATATATGTATATACACATAGTAACACATAAATATATATGTATATATACATATTAACACATAAATATATATACACATAATAACACATACATATATATGTATATACACATAGTAACATAAATATATATGTATATACACATATTAAAACATAAATATATATGTATATACACATAGTAACACATAAATATATATGTATATACACATATTAAAACACAAATATATATGTATATACACATAGTAACACATAAATATATATAGGTATCTCAGCATATTAACACATAAATATATATGTATATACACATAGCAACACATAAATATATATGTATATACACATAGTAACACAAATATATATGTATAGACATATAGTAACACATAAATATATACAGTATGTATATACACATAGTAACACATACATATATATGTATATACACATAGTAAAACATAAATATATATGTATATATACATAGTAACACATAAATATATATGTATATACACATAGTAACACATAAATATATATATGTATAAACACACAGTAACACATAAATATATATGTATATACACATAGTAACACATAAATATATGTGTATATACACATAGTAACACATAAATATATAGGTATCTCAGCATATTAACACATAAATATATATGTATATACACACAGTAACACATAAATATATATGTATATACACATAGTATTAGTAACACAAAAATATATGTATATACACATAGTAACACATAAATATATATGTATATACAGACAGTAACACATAAATATATATATATATATATATATATATATATATACACATAGTAACACATAAATATATATGTATATACACATAGTAACACAGAAATATATATGTATATACACATATTAACACATAAATATATATGTATATACACATATTAACACATAAATATATATAGGTATATACACATAGCAACACATAAATATATATGTATCTACACATAGTAACACATACATATACATATATATATACAGTATATATATATGTATATACATATACTAACACATAAATATATATGTATATACACATAGTAACACATAAATATATATGTATATAAACATAGTAACACATAAATATATATGTATATATACACATAGTAACACATAAATATATAGGTATCTCAGCATATTAACACACACAGTAACACATAAATATATATGTATATACACATAGTAACACAAATATATATGTACAGTATATATACATAGTAACACATAAATATATATGTATATACACATAGTAACACATAAATATATATGTATATACACATAGTAACACATAAATATATATGTATATACACATAGTAACAAAACTATATATGTATATACACATATTTACACATAAATATATATCTATATACACATAGTAACACATAAATATAAATGTATATACACATAGTAACACATAAATATATGTATATACACATAGTAACACACACACATATATATATACACAGATGGCCCTCGTTTTACAACGGTTCAATTTACACTGTTTCAGAATAACAACCTTTTTTCCAGTCATGTGACTGCTTTTGAAAAGCATTGAGAAGCAGTGCATTTATTAAAATAGCCAGTAGGTGGCGCTGTGGGCTGTGTTGCAGCAAAGCCAAGCAAGCTGAAATTAATCAGTTTAACCAGACCTGAGCTATAGAGCAGATTTCAAAGGAACAATATCTTCCTGTCTATAAATTAGTCCAGATTGGAATACATAGAAAGCACTGTTTGCAGAAAAATGCAAGTGAAGTCTATTTTGTGCGATTATTTAATTAGGTTTATAATGCTGTTTACAAATGTTTTTGTTCATTTAACTTAGTTTAATTATATATTCTGTGTTGTATGATTATTTTATTAGGTTTATAATGCTGTTTAGCATTTAAAGTCTTCACTTCAAAGCTTTAAAAATAATGTATTAGGTGTTACTTATGTCAATTTTGAGAGGGGCATGGAACCTATCTGCATCACTTCCCATTGACTTACATTATAAACTGGGTTTCAATTTACAACGGTTTCAATTTACAACCATTCCTTCTGGAACCTAACCCTGTTGTAAATTGAGGGCTACCTGTATATATATATATATATATATATATATATATATATATATATATATATATACACAGTAACACATAAATATATATATGTATATACACATAGTAACACATAAATATATATGTATATACACATAGTAATACATAAATATATATGTATATGCACATAGTAACATAACTATATATGTATATACGCATACTAACACATAAATATATATGTATACAGGGAGTGCAGAATTATTAGGCAAATGAGTATTTTGACCACATCATCCTCTTTATGCATGTTGTCTTACTCCAAGCTGTATAGGCTCGAAAGCCTACTACCAATTAAGCATATTAGGTGATGTGCATCTCTGTAATGAGAAGGGGTGTGGTCTAATGACATCAACACCCTATATCAGGTGTGCATAATTATTAGGCAACTTCCTTTCCTTTGGCAAAATGGGTCAAAAGAAGGACTTGACAGGCTCAGAAAAGTCAAAAATAGTGAGATATCTTGCAGAGGGATGCAGCACTCTTAAAATTGCAAAGCTTCTGAAGCGTGATCATCGAACAATCAAGCGTTTCATTCAAAATAGTCAACAGGGTCGCAAGAAGCGTGTGGAAAAACCAAGGCGCAAAATAACTGCCCATGAACTGAGAAAAGTCAAGCGTGCAGCTGCCAAGATGCCACTTGCCACCAGTTTGGCCATATTTCAGAGCTGCAACATCACTGGAGTGCCCAAAAGCACAAGGTGGGCAATACTCAGAGACATGGCCAAGGTAAGAAAGGCTGAAAGACGACCACCACTGAACAAGACACACAAGCTGAAACGTCAAGACTAGGCCAAGAAATATCTCAAGACTGATTTTTCTAAGGTTTTATGGACTGATGAAATGAGAGTGAGTCTTGATGGGCCAGATGGATGGGCCCGTGGCTGGATTGGTAAAGGGCAGAGAGCTCCAGTCCGACTCAGACGCCAGCAAGGTGGAGGTGGAGTACTGGTTTGGGCTGGTATCATCAAAGATGAGCTTGTGGGGCCTTTTCGGTTTGAGGATGGAGTCAAGCTCAACTCCCAGTCCTACTGCCAGTTTCTGGAAGACACCTTCTTCAAGCAGTGGTACAGGAAGAAGTCTGCATCCTTCAAGAAAAACATGATTTTCATGCAGGACAATGCTCCATCACACGCGTCCAAGTACTCCACAGCGTGGCTGGCAAGAAAGGGTATAAAAGAAGAAAATCTAATGACATGGCCTCCTTGTTCACCTGATCTGAACCCCATTGAGAACCTGTGGTCCATCATCAAATGTGAGATTTACAAGGAGGGAAAACAGTACACCTCTCTGAACAGTGTCTGGGAGGCTGCGGTTGCTGCTGCACGCAATGTTGATGTGAACAGATCAAAACACTGACAGAATCCATGGATGGCAGGCTTTTGAGTGTCCTTGCAAAGAAAGGTGGCTATATTGGTCACTGATTTGTTTTTGTTTTGTTTTTGAATGTCAGAAATGTATATTTGTGAATGTTGAGATGTTATATTGGTTTCACTGGTAAAAATAAATAATTGAAATGGGTATATATTTGTTTTTTTGTTAAGTTGCCTAATAAATATGCACAGTAATAGTCACCTGCACACACAGATATCCCCCTAAAATAGCTATAACTAAAAACAAACTAAAAACTACTTCCAAAACTATTCAGCTTTGATATTAATGAGTTTTTTGGGTTCATTGAGAACATGGTTGTTGTTCAATAATAAAATTAATCCTCAAAAATACAACTTGCCTAATAATTCTGCACTCCCTGTATACACATAGTAACACATAAATATATATGTATATACACATACTAACACATAAATATATATGTATATACACATAGTAACACATAAATATATATGTATATATACATAGTAACACATAAATATATATGTATATACACATAGTAACACATAAATATATGTATATACACACAGTAACACATAAATATATATGTATATACACATACTAACACATAAATATATATGTATATACACATAGTAACACATAAATATATATGTATATATACATAGTAACACATAAATATATATGTATATACACATAGTAACACAACTATATATGTATATAAACACAGTAACACATAAATATATATGTATATACACATAGTAACACATACATATATATATATATATATATATATATACACATAGTAACACATAAATATATGTATATACACACAGTAACACATAAATATATATGTATCTCAGCATACATATATACATATATATTTACAGGGAACACAGTTCCCAAACGCAATGTAAAGGTATTTTTCAGTGCCACATCCGCCACTTTTATCCCCTTATATCTGCCTAGTGCAGTAGATTTTTATGAACAGAAAAGCTACATATTTTTAAAATAAAAAACTGACCACTTGTAATGGCTGTTTTTTTATTGCTTGCTCGTTTTTGGGCAAGTGATAAATTAGCGCTCCACTTGTAATCAGGCCATATGTCAGCAGTAATATAATGTAAGACCTGCACTGTTTCACTCCTAGATGAAAAAGTAACATCTGATGTGCAGGGTATGATGCAATCAGCCAATAGGATTGAACTTCACTCCTATTGGCTGATCCAATCATCTAATAGGATTGAGCTCACATTCTATTGGCTGTTCCAATCAGCCAATAGAATGTGAGCTCAATCCTATTGGCTGACTGGATCAGCCAATAGGATTGAAGTTAAATCCTATTGGTTGATTACATCAGCCAATAGATTTTTTTCAACCTTAATTCCGATTGGCTGATAGAATTCTATCAGCCAATCGGAATCTAAGGGACGCCATCTTGGATGACGTCACTTAAAGGAAACTTCATTCCTCGGGAGTCGTTGGTAGAAGAGGATGCTCCGTGCCAGATGTCTTGAAGATTGACCCGCTCCGTGCTGGATGGATGAAGATAGAAGATGCCGTCTTGATGAAGACTTCTGTCCGTCTGGAGAACCACTTCTCCCGGCTTGGATGAAGACTTCTCCCGGCTTCGTTGAGGACTTCTCCCAGCTTCGTTGACGATGGATGTCGGCTCTTCAAAACTGTAAGTGGATCTTCAGGGGTTAGTGTTAGTTTTTTTTAAGGGTTTATTGGGTGGGGTTTAGTTTTAGATTAGGGCTTGGGCAGCAATAGAGCTAAATGCCCTTTTAAGGGCAATGCCCATCCAAATGCCCTTTTCAGGGCAATGGGAAGCTTAGGTTTTTTTAGTTAGGGATTTATTTGGGGGGTTGGTTGTGTGGGTGGTGGGTTTTACTGTTGGGGGGGTCGTTTGTATTTTTTTTTTACATGTAAAAGAGCTGATTTCTTTGGGGCAATGCCCCGCAAAAGGCCCTTTTAAGGGCTATTGGTAGTTTAGTTTAGGCTAGGATTTTTTATTTTATTTTGGGGGGCTTTTTTATTTTGATAGAGCTATTAGATTAGGTGTAATTAGTTTAAATATCTTGTAATTTGTTTTTATTTTGTATAATTTAGTGTTTGTTTTTTTGTAATTTAGGTATTTGTATTTAATTTAGTTAATTGTATTCAATTTAGGTAATTTATTTAATTGTAGTGTAAGGTTAGTTGTTAGTGTAAGACAGGTTAGGTTTTATTTTACAGGTAAATTTGTATTTATTTTAGCTAGGTAGTTAGTAAATAGTTAATAACTAGTTAGTAACTATTCTACCTAGTTAAAATAAATTCAAACTTGCCTGTAAAATAAAAATAAACCCTAAGCTAGATACAATGTAACTATTAGTTATATTGCAGCTAGCTTAGGGTTTATTTTATAGGTAAGTATTTAGTTTAAAATAGGGATTATTTAGTTATTAATAGTAGGTTTGCTTTAGATTTATTTTAATTATATTTAAGTTAGTGGGTGTTAGGGTTAGGGTTAGACTTAGGTTTAGGGGTTAATACATTTAGTATAGTGGCGGTGACGTTGAGGACGGCAGATTAGGGGTTTATAAATATAGGTAAGTTGCGGCGACATTGGGGGCGGGAGATTAGGGGTTAATAAGTATAATGTAGGTGTCAGCGATTTCCGGAGCGCCAGATTTAGGGGTTAATAATATTTAACTAGTGTTTGTGATGCGGAAGTGCGGTGGTTTAGGGGTTAATATGTTTATTCTAATGGCGGCGATGTCCGGTGCTTCAGATTAGGGGTTAATAAATATAATGTAGGTGTCGGCGATGTCAGGGGCGACAGATTAGGGGTTAATAAGTGTAAGATTAGGGGTGTTTAGACTCGGGGTTCATGTTAGGGTGTTAGGTGTAAACATAAATTTAGTTTCCCCATAGGAATCAATGGGGCTGCGTTACGGAGCTTTACACTGCTATTTTGCAGGTGTTAAGCTTTTTTTCAGCCGGCTCTCCCCATTGATGTCTATGGAGAAATCGTGCACGAGCATGTACAACCAGCTCACTGCTGACGTAAGCAGCGCTGGTTTTGGAATGCGGTATGGAGCACAATTTTGCTCTACGCTCACTGTTAACGCTGGGTTTCTGAAAACCTGTAATACCAGTAGGTAAGTGAGCAGTGACAATAACGTGCAAGTTAGCACCGCACCCCTCATAACGCAAAACTCATAATCTAGCCGAAAGTGATCAAAAATAAAATAAGAATTACACCTAATCTAATAGCCCTATAAAAATAAAAAAGCCCACCCCAAAAAAAAAAAAACCTAGCCTACAATAAACTACCAATAGCCCTTAAAAGGGCTGCCTTTTGTAGAGCATTGTCCTATGTTAAACAGCTCTTTTACCTGTAAAAAAAATACAAAGACCCCCCCAACAGTAAAACCCACCACCCAACCAACCCCCCAAAATAAAAAAAAACTTAAAAAAAAAACCTAAGCTACCCATTGCCCTGAAAAAGGCATTTGTATGGGCATTGCCCTTTTAAAGGGCATTTAGCTCTTTTGCATTGCCCTTAAAAGGGCAATTAGCTTGTTTACAAAAAGCCCAAACCCTAAACTAAAAAAAAAAACATCCAAAAACCCTTAAAAAACCTATCACTAAGAAGATCCACTTACAGTTTTTGAAGTCCCACTTGAACGATCTTCATCCAGGCGGCGAGAACTCTTCATCCAGGGGGCCTCTTCTATCTTCATCCAGGCGGCAAAGTCCTCATCCAGGCGGCGAGAAGTCTTCAACCAGACGGCCTCTTCTATCTTCCTCCAGGCAGCATCTTCTATCTTCATCCCGGCGGTGCGGAGCAGGAGCAGCCAATAGATATTCAGAAACTTTCATCCTATTGGCTATTTTGAACAGCCAATAGGATTTCAGTAGCTCTCATCCTATTGGCTGATTTGAATTTCCAAAATCAAATCAGCCAAAATAGGAATGCATGGGATGCGATTTTGAATCACGTACCTTGCATTGAAGATTCAGTGTACAGCGGCGACCGTATGAAGAGGATGCTCCACGCCGGATGTCTTCAGAATGAACCCGCTCTGCACCGCTGGAATGAAGATGCCGCCTGGAAGAAGATAGAAGAGGCCGCCTGGATGAAGACTTCTCGCCACCTGAATGAGGACTTCGCCGCCTGCATGAAGATAGAAAAGGCCGTCTGGATGAAGACTTCTCGGAGTCTGGATGAGGACTTCGCCACCTGGATGAAGATCGTTCAAGCGGAACTTTAAAAACTGTAAGTGAATCTTTGGAGGTTAGTGATAGGTTTTTTTTAAGGGTTTTTGGGTGTGTGTTTTTTTTTTTGTTTAGGGTTTGGGCTTTTCCTAAACAAGCTAAATGTCCTTTTAAGGGCAATACAAAAGAGCTAAATGCTTTTTTAAGGGCAATGCCCATACAAATGCCCTTTTCAGAGCAATGGGTAGTTTAGGTTTTTTAGATAGTTTTTATTTTTATTTTGTGGGTTTGGGGGATGGGGATTTGTAATGTTAGTGGGTCTTTGTATTTTTTTCAGGTAAAAGAGCTGTTTAACTTAGGGCAATTCCCTACAAAAGGCCCTTTTAAGGGCTATTGGTAGTTTATTCTAGATTAGGTTTTTTATTTTGAAGTGTTTTGTTTTTTAAATGGGTATTAGAATAGGAATAATTTTTATTATTTTTGATAATTTATTTTGTGTAATGTACTTTTTTCGTTATGGGGTGGGTTTTTATTTTTAGATTAGGCCTTGGGCATTTCATTAAAGAGCTGAATGCCCTTTTAAGGGCAGGAAAAAGAGGTACATGCCCTTTTAAGAACAATGCCCATACAAATGCCCTTTTCAGGGCAATGGGTAGATTAGATTTTACTTTATTTTTATTTTGTGGGTTTTTAGGGGTTGTATACTGAAAGGGGGTGTTTTGTTTTCTAGCAAAAGAGCTGTTAACTTTAGGGCAATGCCCTACAAAATGCCCTTTTAAGGGTCCACAAAAGGCCCTTTTAAGGGCCCTTGGTAGACTATTCTAGATTAGGCTTTTTCATTTTGGGGTGGGTATTTTTTTTTAAAGGGTATTAGAATAGGAATAATTTTAATTGTTTTAGATAATTTCATTTGTATTTTTTTGTAATGGTAGTTTTTTTATTTTTTGTAATTTTAGTGTTTGTTATTTTTTGTAATGTTAGGTTTGTTATTTTTTGTAATGTTAGCTTTTTTTATTTTTTGTTTTTTTGTTAGTTTTTAGTGTAAGGCAGCTTAGGTTTTGTTTCACAGGTAAGTTTGTATTTATTTTAACTAGGTAGCTAGTAAATAGTTAATAACTATTTACTAACTAGTCTACCTAGTTAAAATAAATTCAAACTTACCTGTGAAATACTATTAGTTATATTGTAGCTAGCTTAGGTTTTATTTCACAGGTAAGTATGTCTTTAGTTTTAAATAGGTATTATTTAGTTAATAATTGTAACTTTAATTTAGGTCTATTTTAATTATGTTAAAGTTAGGGGGTGTTAGGGTTACGTTAGGGTTAGGGGTTAATCGTTTAATTTAGGTTATTGCGATTTAGGGGTTAATAGATTTATTTAGTAGTAGTGATGTGGGAGGCCATAGGTTTAGGGGTTAATAGCTTTATTTAGTAGCAGCGATGTTGGGGAGTGGCGGAATAGGGGTTAATATATTTACTATAGTGTGGGCTATGTTGGGGTGCAGGGGAATAGGGGTTAATAACTTTAGTATAGTGGCAGCGATATTGGGAGTGGCAGATTAGGGGTTAATAGATTTATTTTGGTGGCAGCGATATCGGGAGCGGCAGATTAGGGGTTAATAACATTATGTAAGTGTCCGCGATGTTGGGGGCGGCAGATTAGGGGTGTTTAGATGTAAGGTTTATGTTAGGATGTTAGGTTTAAACACAACTTTTTTTTCCCCATAGACATCAATAGGACTGCGTTATGGAGCTTTTCATTCCGCGCTTCAGGTGTCTCCCTATTGATGTCTATGGGGAAAGAGTGCACGAGCACGTGAAAACAGCACTTGAATTGTGTGGGGTATGGAGCTTAAAACCCCCATATCGCACGCATAAGCCAGCTGTTTGAAAACTTGTAATGGCTGCGCTATAGAGGGTTAAATAATGCAACTTTTGATGCGTTCGTTAATTTCCCTATAGCGCATAACTCGTAATCTAGCTGAGAGCTAGTAATTAACAACAATATATGATGCTGATTCCTTTTATATCAAACATTTGTTAATTCCAATCATAAATGAAGAACCTCACGTCTGCATTTTTAGTACAAGTTTAAAAACTGTCATCTGCATTATTTAAGCAGGAACATTATTGTAAATATTAAGATAAGAGGCGAACTTGTGCACAAACAAAAACCAGTTCTAACAGCCAAAATATGCAGCAGGACACAGAACAAACCAAAACAACATGAAAAACTTACGTGGAGTTGAATGGATGTCACAGTCTGACAAATTACATTTATTACCATCTTGTAAATTTTGTATGATAAAGAAAAGCACTGATGTTTTCCCATATTTAGCACTTAATGAATCATGCACAATGTTAAATACAGGCATCGGATATGTACATCCCTGTCCATTGACCCCTGTCCATCACAGAATGATATATGCAGCTGTATATATCTATACCTAATTATATAGATAATTATATATAGGTATAGACATATACAGATTTATAGAGAATTATATATTTAATAATCTATGTGAAGAACATTGGAATGTGAAATATTTACAGTAAATACATAAACACTTTATTAAATATGAATATTGCATACATATGTTTTTTCATGTTTTCATCTACTTAACTGCAAAGGGCTCCAATGCACATATATACACATATAAATACATAAATACATATATATATATATATATATATATATATAAATATACAGTATTTACACATACACACACACAGATACATCTTTAGCCATGCATATGTATGTATTTCTATGTTAAAGCCCTTTGCCTGACTTTTTTTTCTCTAACACCTGAGACATCATGGGCGCGATCCGATAAACGGCGTAGTTTGCGGCGCAAGCGAGGGAACCCGCGTCGCCCGCAGTTTCAGCTCGCAACTCGAGCTATCCCATATACGGCGCCATCAGATGCTAACGTGCCGTAAGTCGGATAAACCAGCGATGTCCAGAAATCTGCGCAAGTACAAATTTCTGGCGTCGCCAGTGACTTAAGGCACGTTAGAAACTGCCGGCGCCTACAAAACCTGACTAAAGTCTAAATCACCCGCACTGTCTAACACGCCTCCCTAACATAGCCCGACACGTCTAACCCTCTATCCGCTATCTCCCCTCACTATCCTAACAATAAAATATGTATTAACCCCTAAACCGCCGCTCCTGGAGCCCGCCGCTACCTAATAAAGTTATTAACCCCTAAACCGCCGCCAGCTATATTAAATCTATAACCCCCTAAAGTGAGCCCCTAACACCGCCGCCATCTACCTTACCTACCCCCTAAAGTGAGCCCCTACCCCGCCGCTATCTATTTTAAAATTATTAACCCCTAATCTAATCCCCCTACCCCGCTGCCATCTATATTAAATTTTTTAACCCCTAAAATACTAAACTATCCCTACCACTAAACCTAAGTCTAACCCTACAAATAGCCCTGAAAAGGGCTTTTTGCGTGGCATTGCCCCAAAGTAACAGCTCTTTTGCCAGCCCTTAAAAGGGCTTTTTGCGGGGCATGCCCCATAGAATTCAGCTCTTTTGCCAGCCCTTAAAAGGCAAGGTAGGGAGATCTTCAGGGGGGTAGTGTTAGGTTTATTTAAGGGGGGTTTGGGTTAGATTAGGGGTATGTGGGTGGTGGGTTGTAATGTTGGGGGTGGTATTGTGGGGTTTTTTTTCAGGCAAAAGAGCAGTTTTCTTTGGGGCATGCCCCCACAAAAGGCCCTTTTAAGGGCTGGTAAGGTAAAAGAGCTTTGAACTTTTTTTAATTTAGAATAGGGTAGGGAATTTTTTTTATTTTGGGGGGCTTTATTATTTTATTAGGGGGCTTAGAATAGGTGTAATTAGCTTAAAAATCTTGTAATCTTTTTTTATTTTTTGTAATTTAGTGTTTGTTTGTTTTTGTAATTTAGTTTAGTTTATTTAATTGTATTTTTAGATAGATATTTGTAGTTTATTTAATTTATTGATAGTGTAGGTGTATTTGTAGCTTAGGTTAGGATTTATTTTACAGGTAATTGGTAATTATTTTAACTAGGTAGCTATTAAATAGTTAATAACTATTTAATAGCTATTATACCTAGTTAAAGTAATTAACAATTTACCTGTAAAATAAATATAAACCCTAACATAGCTACAATGTCATTATTAATTATATTGTAGCTATCTTAGGGTTTATTTTATAGGTAAGTATTTAGATTTAAATAGGAATATTTTAGTTTATAATATGAATTAGATTTATTTAATAAGAATTTAGTTAGGGGTGTTAGGGTTAGATAGAGTTAATATAGTTAATATAAATACTATAGTAACTATATTAACTATATTAACCCTAATATAATTAGGGTTAATATAGTTAATATATATAATGTAATAACTATATTAACTATAATATACTTAGGGTTAATATAGATAATATAGCTGGCGGTGGGGTAGGTAGATTAAATTAGGGGTTAATAATTTTAATATAGATGGCGGCGGTGTAAGGGGCTAACATTAGGGGTAAATACCATTAATATAGATGGCGGCGGTGTAAGGGGCTTACATTAGGGGTTAATACCATTAATATAGGTGGCGGCGGTGTAGGGAGGGCAGGTTATAGGGCAAAAGAGCTGTTTACTTTGGGGCAAAGCCCCGCAAATGGCCCTTTTAAGGGCTGGTAATAGAGATAATTATTTTAGGGGGATTAGATTAGAGGTTAATAATATTAATATAGCTGGCGGCGGTATAGGGGGATTAGATTATGGGGTTAATAATTTTTATATAGGTGGTGGCGGTGTAAGGGGTCAGATTAGGGGATAGATAAGGTAGATGGCGGCGGTGTAAGGGGTTCACATTAGGGGATAGATCAGTTAGATGGTGGCGGTTTTAGGGGTTCACATTAGGGGATAGATCAGTTAGATGGTGGCGGTTTTAGGGGTTCACATTAGGGGATAGATCAGTTAGATGGTGGTGGTTTTAGGGGCTCACAGTAGGGGGTTCGTTTATGTAGATGGCGGAGGTTTAGGGGTTAAATACTTTATTAGGGATTGCGGCGGGGGATCGCGGTTGACGGGGAGATAGACATTGCGCATGCGTTAGGTGTTAGGTTTTATTTAGCAGATCGCGGTTGACAGGGAGATAGACATTGCACATGCGTTAGGTGTTAGGTTTATTTAGCAGCCAGTTTAGGGAGTTACGGGGCTCCAATAGTCAGCGTAAGGCTTCTTACGGCTGCTTTTTGTGGCGAGGTGAAAATGGAGTAAGATTTCTCCATTTTCGCCACGTAAGTCCTTACGCTGTATATTGTATACCAAACTGCGCGGGTTTGGTATACCTGCCTATGGCCCAAAAAACTACGGGCGACGGCAGAAATATACGCGCGTAACTTCTAGGTTACGCCGTATATGTGATACCAAACCCGCGCAAATATTGGCATCACCGACTTTTGCGGGCGACGATTTTTATCAGACCGACCCCCATATCTTTGAGCCCTTATAACTCTTTGTGGAATTTTTTTAAAAATAGTTTTATTTAGACAGTGTTATTATGACTGTAACTGTACTTTGCAATGCATTTTTTATGTGTTTTGTGCAACTTTTTTGTCTCATGAAACATTTAACCAGTGCTCTGAAGATGTGGTAATCATTCAAACAGCTGCAATACACCCCTTTTCGCTTGCGTGTAACTGTTAGTGCGCCACTCGTAATATGGTCCGTAATGTATAATGAGGCTAAATGATGCTAATTGTTGCATGAAATCTAAAAACCCTGTAATGTTTATGCTTCTTATTGATGAAGAAAAATCTTTTGTCATAACTGACCTCATTGTACCTATCATTTTTTTTCTTTTGTGGAATGTCTGTTTTCTTTTGTGGAATGTCTGACCTCATTGTACCTATCATTTTTTTTCTTTTGTGGAATGTCTGTGGAAAAATCAGCAATGCACTACTGAACACATTGGCCCCAATTTACCAACCTGTCAACTTACTTGCATTCGACGGCACCAATACGCTCGCCTAAGATCGCCTAACATCGCTGCCGCGGACCTGAATACGTTCTCCAAAGTTACCAAAAAAGCTGTAAAAAAGCTGTGCACAAAGTATGGGGCGATAAGCAGCGGACTGTTGTTAACTAACAGTCATCGATCTCGCTGCTCTTCGGCTTTTTCCCAGCTTTATTAGTATACTGTCACTAAACACCCACACTATACTAAAATGTTTTACCCCTATACCGCCACTCCCGGACCCCGCCGCAACTAAATAAATTTATTAACCCCCTAAACTGCCGCTCCCGGAGCCCACCGCCACTCTAATAAACTTATTAACCCCTATTCCGCCGGTCCCGGACCCCGCCGCAACTAAATAAAGTTATTAACCCCTAAACCGCCGCTCCCGGAGCCCACCGCCTATCTAATAAACTTATTAACCCCTATTCCGCCGCTCCCGGACCCCGCCGCAACTAAATAAAGTTATTAACCCCTAAACCGCCTCTCCCGGAGCCCACGCCACCTACATTATACTTATTAACCCCTAATCTGCCGCCCCTACACCACCGCCACCTACATAATACTTATTAACCCCTAATCTGCCGTCCCCAACGTCGCCGCCACTATATTAAATTTATTAACCCCTAAACCTAACCCTAAACCTAACACCCACTAACTTAAATATAATTTAAATAAATCTAAATAAAATTACTATCATTAACTAAATTATTCCTATTTAAAACTAAATACTTACCTATAAAATAAACCCTAATCTAGCTACAATATAACTAATAGTTACATTGTATCTAGCTTAGGGTTTATTTTTATTTTACAGGCAAGTTTGTATTTATTTTAACTAGGTAGAGTAGTTATTAAATAGTTATTAACTATTTGATAACTACCTAGCTAAAATAAATACAAATTTACCTGTAAAATAAAACCTAACCTGAGTTACACTAACACCTAACCTTACACTACAATTAAATAAATTCCCTAAATTAAATACAATTAAATAAACTACATACAATTAACTAAATTATATACAATTATCTAAAGTACAAACCCCCCCACTAAATAGAAAATAATAAACAAATTACAGAAATTTAAACTAATTACACCTAATCTAATAGCCCTATCAAAATAAAAAAGCCCCCCCCAAAATAAAAAAAAACCCATAGCCTAAGCTAAACTACCAATAGCACTTAAAAGGGCCTTTTGTGGGGCATTGCCCCAAAGTAATCAGCTCTTTTACCTGTAAAAAAAATACAAACAACCCCCCAACAGTAAAACCCACCACCCACACAACCAACCCCCCAAAAAAATTCTAACTAAGAAAAAACCTAAGCTCCCTATTGCCCTGAAAAGGGCATTTGGATGGACATTGCCCTTAAAAGGGCAGTTAGCTCTTTTGCGGCCCAAAGCCCTAACCTAAAAATAAAACCCACCCAATACACCCTTAAAAAAACCTAACACTAACACCCTGAAGATCGACTTACCGGGAGACGTCTTCATTCAAGCCAGGCAGAAGTGGTTCTCCAGACGGGCAGAAGTCTTCATCCAAGCCGGGCAGAAGTGGTCCTCCAGACGGCAGAAGTCTTCATCCAGACGGCATCTTCTATCTTCATCCTTCCGGCGAGGAGCGGGTCCATCTTAAAGACATCCGTTGCAGAGCATCCTCTTCGGCCGACGACTACTCGACGAATGAAGGTTCCTTTAAGTGACGTCATCCAAGATGGCGTCCCTTAGATTCCGATTGGCTGATAGAATTCTATCAGCCAATCGGAATTAAGGTAGAAAAAATCCTATTGGCTGATGCAATCAGTCAATAGGATTGAGCTCATAATCTATTGGCTGTTTCAATCAGCCAATAGAATGCGAGCTTAATACTATTGGCTGATAACTGTTAGTTATATTGTAGCTATCTTAGGGTTTATTTTATAGGTAAGTATTTAGTTTTAAATAGGAATAATTTAGGTAATGATAGTAATTTGTATTTAGATTTATTTAAATTATATTTAAATTAGGGGGTGTTAGGGTTAGGGTTAGACTTAGGTTTAGGGGTTAATAAATTAAATATAGTGGCAGCGACGTTGGGGACAGCAGATTAGGGGATAATAACATAATGTAGGTGTCGGTGGGGCAGATTAGGGGTTAATAAGTATAATGTAGGTGGCGGCGGTGTCAGGGGGAGCAGATTAGGGGTTAATAAATATAATTTAGGTGGCGGCGGTGTTGGGCGGCAGATTAGGGGTTAATAAGTATAATGTAGGTGGCGGCGGTGTCGGGGGCAGCAGATTAGGGGTTAATAAGTATAATATAGGTGGTAGCGGTGTAGGGTTTTCAATCCGCTGCCCTGGAGGCGGCGGATTGAAAACCAGGTATGCTGGGCCGGAATAGTGCTGAGCGTACCTGGTAGAATTTTGATAACTAGCAAAAGTAGTCAGATAGTGCCGAATTTGCATTCGGAACATCTGTAGTGACGTAAGCATCGATCTGTGTCGGACTGAGACCGGCAGATCGTATGTTACGTCACAAAATTCTACTTTTGCCGGACTGTAGCCTTTGATAAATAAGGCGAATCAGGCTCGCCACAAATACGCTGTGGAATTCTAGCGCATTTGTGGTTGACGGCTTGATAAATAGGGGCCATTGGGTGGACCAATGACAAGCAACATATATGTACAGCCACCAATTAGCCTACCTAGTTATTTTTTTTTACAAAGGATACCAAGAGAGCAAAGCATATTAGATAATAAAAGTAAACTGCACAATTGTTTAAAATTGTATGTTTTATTTCAACGATGAAAACAAAATCATGAAAAGTATGAGCTTTTAACTTGGTTCCTAGTTGGTACATACTTGCATAGCTATGAATAGACCATTAATGCATCTATGTTATGTTTCTAAGTTAACTTAGTCCTGGCAATGCAGCCAAATTCATTTCTTTGCAAATTCTGAAACTAGAGCCTTAAGGCAGCACCTGCTCAAACACTATGGGGATCATTCCAATCCTTTAGAAAAATATATCTAATAATTTTCAACAGAAAATCATCATTAAATTCAGTGGAGACTTTTGCAGATAAATAATTTGATACAATATTCTAAAGGCTTGAGATTGAAGCCTGTGAGGGATATTTATCAAGCTGTCAACCGCAAATACGCCGGAATTCCGCAGCGTAATTGTGGCGAGCTTGATTCGACCCATTTATCAAAGCCTACAGACCAGCAAAAGTTGAAATTTGTGACGTAACACACGATCCACCGGTCTCAATCCAACACAGATCGATGCTTACGTCATTACAGATTTTCCAAATACAAATTCGGCGATATGAGGCCTATTTTAACAATGATCTTGCAAAGCCGCCCCCTGCAGACTCACTGCCAATGGGCCCCCAGCAGGGGGTGTCAATAAACCCAATCGTACTCGATCGGGTTGAATTGTGGTGATTCCTGTCCGCCTGCTCAGAGCAGGCGGACAGGGTTATGGAGCAGCGGTCTTTAGACCGCTGCTTCATATCTGCTGTTTCTGGAGAGTCTGAAGACTCGCCAGAAACATGGGCCCACAAGCTCCATATGGAGCTTGATAAATGGGCCTCCATCTGACAACTTTTGCAAGTTATCAAACTTCTAACAGGTACGCTCGCCACTATTCCGGCCCAGTGTACCTGGTTTTCAATCCGCCACCCTGGAGGCCGCGGATGCCATAGGAATCAAGGGGAGTCTGAAAGCAGCGAAAGCTCATGTTCGATGCAGCAAGATCTCCCATTGATGTCTATGGTAGAAAACAAGTAACGTTTACACCTAACATAACCCACCGAGTCTAAACACCCCTAATCTGCCACCCCCGACATCGCCGCCACCTAAATAATGTTATTAACCCCTATTCCTCCGCTCCCGGACCCTGGCGCAACTAAATAAATATATTAACCCCTATCCCACTGCTCCCCGTCACTGCCGCAACTAAATAAATGTATTAACCCCTACCCCGCCGCTCCCGGAGCCCACCTCAACTAAATAAAGTTATTAATCCCTACCCCTCCGCTCCCAGAGCCCACCGCAACTCTAATAAAGTTATTAACCCCTATCCCTCCCCTCCCGGACCCCTCCGCAACTAAATAAATGTATTAACCCCTAAACCCCTGGCCTCCCACATCACTACCACTTACTAAACCTATTAACCCCTAAACCACCAGCCCCCCACATCGCCATAAACTAAATTAAGCTATTAACCCCTAAACCTAACAACCCGCTAACTTTACATTAAATATTAACTCATCCATATCTTATAATAAATTTAACTTGCCTTTTAAATTATATTAAACTACTAATTAACCTACCCTAACTATTATCCTACAATTACATTAATCTACAAATTAAAGTAACTATATTACATATTTAAAAAATTAACCCTACTCAAGTTATTTAAATCTACTATAAAGAATTACTAAGTTACAAAAAAATAACAACTAAGTTACACAAAATAAAAAACACTAAGTTACACAAAATAATTTTTTTTTATCAAATATGTAAACTAATTACACCTAATCTAATAGCCCTATCAAAATAAAAAAGCACCCCCAAAATAAAAAACCCTAGCCTACAATAAACTACCAATAGCCCTTAAAAGGGTCTTTTGCGGGGCATTGCCCCAAAGAAATCAGCTCTTTTACCTGTAAAATAAAATACAAACATCCCCCCAAAATCCACCACCCACACAACCAAACCCCCCAAATAAAAACCTATCTAAAAAACCTAAGCTCCCCATTGCCCTGAAAAGGGCATTTGTATGGTCATTGCCCTTAAAAGGGCATTTAGCTCTTTTTCAGCCCAAAGTCCCTAGCCTAAAAATAAAACCCACCCAATAAACCCTTAAAAAAAACCTAACACTAACCCCCGAAGATCCACTTACAGTTTTCGAAGACTGGACATCCAGCCTCATCCAAGCGGCAGAAGTCCTCAGCGAAGCTGGCAGAAGTCTTCATCCAAGCGGGCCGAAGTCTTCCTCCAAGCGGGCAGAAGTCTTCCTCCAGACGGCATCTTCTATCTTCATCCATCTGGCATGGAGCGGCTCCATCTCAAGACATCCA
The DNA here is from genome assembly GCF_027579735.1 of Bombina bombina. Lineage (NCBI taxonomy): Eukaryota > Metazoa > Chordata > Amphibia > Anura > Bombinatoridae > Bombina > Bombina bombina. The sequence goes on along the minus strand of NC_069505.1, from coordinate 233,631,076 downwards.
GCGCGGAGCATCCTCTTCTTCCGACGTCTGTTACAGAATGAGGTTTCCCTTTAAATGAAGTCATCCAAGATGGTGTCCTTTACATTCCGATTGGCTGAAAGAATTCTATCAGCCAATCAGAATTAAGGGGGGAAAAATCCTATTGGCTGTTGCAATTAGCCAATAGGATTGAGTTTTCATCCTATTGGCTGATCCAATCAGCCAATAGGATTGAGCTTGCATTCTATTGGCTGATTGGAATAGCCAATAGAATTCAAGCTCAATCCTATTGGCTGATTGCAACAGCCAATAGGATTTTTCCCCCTTAATTCCGATTGGCTGATAGAATTCTATCAGCCAATCAGAATGTCAGGGACGCCATCTTGGATTACGTCATTTAAGGGGAAACTTCATTCTGTAACAGACGTCGGAAGAAGAGGATGCTCCGCAACGGATGTCTTGAAGATGGACCCGCTCCTCGCCAGAAGGATGAAGATAGAAGATGCCGTCTGGATGAAGACTTCTCCCGCCGGATGTCTTGAAGATGGAGCTGCTTCGCGCCGGATGGATGAAGATAGAAGATATCGTCTGGATGAAGACTTCTGCCCGCTTGGAGGAAGACTTCGGCCTACTTTGATGAAGACTTCTGCCGGCTTCGCTGAGGACTTCTGCCGCTTGGATGAGGATGGATGTCGGGTCTTCAAAAACTGTAAGTGGATCTTCGGGGGTTAGTGTTAGTTTTTTTTAAGGGTTTATTGGGTGGGTTTTATTTTTAGGTTAGGGACTTTTGGCTGAAAAAGAGCTAAATGCCCTTTTAAGGGCAATGCCCATACAAATGCCCTTTTCAGGGCAATGGGGAGCTTAGGTTTTTTAGATAGGTTTTTATTTGGAGGGTTTGGTTGTGTGGGTGTTGGGTTTTACTGTTGGGGGGGTGTTTGTATTTTATTTTACAGGTAAAAGAGCTGATTTCTTTGAGGCAATGCCCCGCAAAAGGCCCTTTTAAGCGCCATTGGTAGTTTATCGTAGGCTAGGTTTTTTTTTTATTTTGGGGGGCTTTTTTATTTTGATAGGGCTATTAGATTAGGTGTAATTAGTTTACATATTTGATCATTTATTTTTTATTTTGTGTAACTTGGTGTTTTTTATTTTGTGTAACGTAGTGTTTTTTATTTTGTGTAACTTAGTGTTTTTTATTTTGTGTAACTTAGTTTTTATTTTTTTTGTAACTTAGTAATTCTTTATAGTAGATTTAAATAAGTTGAGTAGGGTTAGGTTTTTAAATATGTAATATAGTTAATTTAATTAGTTTAATGTAATTTTAGTATAATAGTTAGGGTAGGTTAATTAATAGTTTAATATAGTTTAATGTAATTGTGGTATAATAGTTAGGGTAGGTAAATTAGTAGTTTAATATAGTTTATTTTAATTCTAAAGGTAAGTTAAATTTATTATAAGATAGAGATGAGTTAATATTTAATGTAAAGTTAGCGGGTTGTTAGGTTTAGGGGTTAATAGCTTAATTTAGTTTATGGCGATGTGGGGGGCTGGCAGTTTAGGGGTTAATAGGTTTAGTAAGTGGCAGTGATGCGGATGGGTCCAGGAGAGTGGGGGGATAGGGGTTAATAACTTTATTAGAGTTGCAGAGGGGTCCGTGAGCGGGGGGATAGGGGTTAATAATTTTATTTAAGTTGCGGTGGGTTCTGGGAGCGGAGGGATAGGGGTTAATAACTTTAATTATTTGCGGTGGGGTCCAGGAGCAGTTAGTATAGTGGCGGTGTTTATTGACAGGGTATAAATAAAGTTGGGAAAAAGCCGAATAGCAGCGAGATCGATGACAGTTAACAAAAATCCACTGCTCATTGCGGCTTTTTGACAACTTTTTTTATAAATAAGGAGAGCGTATTCAGGTCCGCGGCCGCAATGTTAGGCAATGTTCGGCAAGCGTATTAGTCCCGGCGAATGCAGCACAGTTGACGGCTTGATAGATAGGCCTCTTAATGTGATGCCTGATGCCCTCTAACCTTATTCAAGACATCACCATTTTATGGAAAACAAAGCTTCTCCTTTGCATTTGACATTTTGGGGGATTTTAGAGTTCTTTGAATATCGGTTCCTGCATCTAGTTGTGTTGTCTCTACTAGAAAAATAAATTCCAGTAAGTTAACTCAGAACAAAAAATAAATCTCTTTCTGCTAAGTGTACCAGCACGGCACAATATAAATTACCGGCTATGGTGAAAGAATTGTTTTGAAATGTGTCCTTCTGGATAATGTGAATCATCACTGTTATTTGTAATTCACACTTCATGTTTCTAGAAAAGTAAATCTCTAGGGATGATCATTAAATTAGGAAAAAGCATGAATGTAATAGAATAAAAGCTTTTGAAATAACACACACACATATAGCAGTGCCCAACTGCCAATGGTGCCATATCAGATAGCAGTGAAAGGTTATACTGTATGACTGGCTAATGATACACCATGTTATATCAAGGCTGGAAATGAAGGGACGCTAGTACAGATTTATCAAACAGAAATTGTAGCTTGCATAGAAACAGACCTAAATCCTGTTGTGACAAGACAGAAAAGTGGTAAAGCTGAGGTATGATATGCGCTGTGTGTGGTGAGGAAACTATTAACTCCTTAGCTGTCAAAAATGTGCCCCCTGGGGAAGAATACAAATTAAGGTCCAAAAAGAAAAAAAAAAAGACTCCATCACACATTAAAAGAACAACAATTAAGAGATCAAGATATTTTTGCAAGAAAAAAAACAAAGCATCATAAGGCATAAGAAACTGGTATAAGAACGTGCAGGAAGTACATATTTATGCACACAACGTATCCATAAGGACAGATTGCTCATTGGCTTAAAAACAAAATGTAGCTCCCCCCCCCCCAGGCAGTAACATCAATTAAAAATAAAATACAATTTATGTCCTCTTTAAAATGCAACACATACACAAAATAAATACATAAATAAATATATATATATATTTAATTTGTACACGTGACAGTGTTTTTACACTTGGATCACATGTTCATATGTACCTTATATCCATCTTTGTACAGATTATTGTTTCTAAATAGTGACATTGTTGTCACAGTTGTATTGTCCATCTGAAGAAAATGTCCTAAAAAATATTTTATTAAAAAATAAAATAATATCTCAGTCGTGTTCTCTATATATCTGTTTTCATCTTCTTTCTTTTCATCTTTCATTCCTTCTCTATCTACATAAGCGCCAGTTTATTTTCTATCTTATTTCTTGTTTGAACCTCTGATATAGAACAGGTTTTGGAGAAACGACAGTTGGGAAAAGAATAGAACTTTATTTGGCACTGGGCACCAGACCTGGCCTTCGGGCAGAACAAAAGGGCACCCTCCAAGGGCCCCAAGGTTTTGGGGTCCTGTAATGTCAGGGGTGAGGTTATGAGAAGGTGCAATGCACATCCTGTATTTAGCTTATAATGACATGTTTTTGGTATAAGGAGGTGTAATATATAGTATTATTCTTTATATAGGTAATTGTTTGCACAGGCGTGGACCATAGGGGTAGGGGAATAAGGGTGCTGGACTGAGGGGCCCCATATATTTACTTTGCCCTGGTCTCCACAAATGCTTATAAGGTCTCCAGCAATACAAGTTACTATAGAGAAACTGGATATAAAAAACATTTATTCTTGTACATTTATTTTCATACCCGGTGACCTTACAGACTGATCTCTATATGAATTTACAATACTGCTCATCACTTTTTATCATTTATATTTTAGTCATAGAAATGATTAATGTAACTTCTAATCTACTGGTCATTAATTTTTAAAATTAGATACTCCATAAGAAAATTTATTTTTCATATAGGTGGCAAGAGTCCATGAGCTAGTGACGTATGGTCTTTACATTCCTACCAGGAGGGGGCAAAGTTTCCTAAACCTCAAATGCTTATAAATACACCTCCCACCTCACTCATACCTCAGTTTTACAAACTTTGCCTCCTTGTGAAGCAAGATCTGCTTGATTTCTTCAGTGTAAGGCGCTTCTAAGCATATTGAAGCCCAGTTCCTCTCTAAGTACAGTGTTTGTCTGAGGGATGTGAAGGGAGTATTGTCAGATGATACCATGTTTTCACCTATGGGAAATCTATTCTAGGGCTCTCTGTAAATTTGGTCTCGGGGCTTCATCTGCTGCCTCCCTTTACAGATCGACATTATACTCCTCTACCATTACCTCTGTCTGCTATATACTCCTCTACCATTACCTCTGCTGATATGTTTCAGTACTAGTTTGGCTGTCTGCTATATGGGGATGGGTGTCTTCTGGTAAGTATATATCATTTTTAAGACACTCTCAGCAATGGAAGGCACTTTATAGTATAAAGTTATTAATGTATATTGTATATATTAGCCATGAGTCAGGTCTGTTAATATTTTCTTTTGCAATCACACAGTTTCAGAATGGAAATTATGTTTATGGGAGAATTTAGTTTTTTGTTTTTTTTCTTACCTAGGGTTAGCTGTTAACATGGAGTCTGTATTTAAAATTTTCATGGGCAAATTAGGCTCACAATGACACAAATTGCATCATTTTATTGTGTCATTTTTGGCGCAAGGTCGCGCCTGTTATAAAGCAAGTTGCGTTTTTTTCAGTGCGTCATTCTTGGCGACAAAATTTGTTATATTAAGCCTCTCCCTCTAATGATCGCTGCTCTCATTATATTATAGAGAGCTATGATGCTTGCTTTTGATTTTACTTTTTGTATAAGGATTTTATCATAAGCATTTTTTCCCATTCCTGAAACTGCTATATTGAGGAAATTAGATATTTTGTTTAAATGTTATTTTTTTCTTTTTTGTTACATATTAAAAGATGTCTCAAACTGATCCTGCCTCTGATGTTACTGTAAGAACTAAGCTGCATGAACACAATTCTACCAAAGCTAAGTGTGTTTGTTGTAAGCAAGCTGATCTTTTTTCTTCAGCTCAATTATGTGGCATTGGTTATGACAAATTATTACATGCTGATAATGCTTTTATGAGTACAAATACATCTACTGTTATTCATTCTCAGTCTAATGTACCTGATATTCCTGTAGATATGTAATTTTTTATGGCTGCAGCCATAGAGAAGGCCATAGGGGATATTTATCAAAGCCTCAAGTATACTGCATTCACTGGCACCAATCCGCTTGCCTAACATCACCTAACATCGGGGCCGCAGACCTGAATACGATCTCCATATTTATAAAAAAAGACGGCAAAAAGACACGCACCAAGTACGGGGCGATGAGCATCGGACTGTTGTTAACTAACAATCATCGATCTCGCGTCTATTCGACTTTTTACCAACTTTATTTATACCGTGTCACTAAACGCCGCCACTATACTCAAATGTTTAACCCCTATCTCGCAGCTCCCAAACCCCACCGCAACCTAAATAAATGTATTAACCCCTATCCTGCCGCTCCCGGACCCCTGCTGCAACCTAAATAAAGTTATTAACCTCTATCCCGCCGCTCCCGGACCCCGCCGCAACCTAAATAGATGTATTAACCTCTATCCTGCCGCTCCCGGACCCCGCCGTAACCTAAATAAAGTTATTAACCCCTATCCCGCCGTTCCCTGACCCGCCGCCACTAAATAAACGTATTAACCCCTAAACCTCTGGCCTCCCAAATCACTACTTCTAACTAAACCTATTTACCCCTAAACCGCCAGCCCCCCACATCGGCATAAACTAAATTAAGCTATTAACCCCTAAACCTAACAACCCGCTAACTTTAAATTAAAATTACAACATCCCTATCTTCAAATAAATTTAAACTTACCTGCAGAATTAAAATAAACTATTTTTAAACTATTAATTAACCTATCCTTACTATTATCCTACAACTAAATTAAACAAGCAATTAAATTAACTAAATTACATATTAAAAAACCCTTACCCTACTCAAATTATTTAAATATACTGTTTAACCTTATAAAATATTACTAAATTACCAAGAAAAATAAACACTAAATTACAAAAATAAAAAACACTAAATTACGAAAAAAATAAAACCACATTATCACAAATAAAAAAGAATTACACCTAATCTAATAGCCCTATCAAAATTAAAAGGGCCTTTTGTGGGCCATTGCCCCAAAGAAATCAGCTCTTTTACCTGTAATTAAAAATACAAACACCCCCCAACAGTAAAACCCACCACCCAACCAACCCTCCAAATAAAAACCCTATCTAAAATAACCTAACCCTTAAATAAACCTAACACTAACCCCAACGATCCACTTACAGTTCTTGAAGTCCCGCTTGAAGGATCCAGCCGGCAAGAAGTCTTTATCAAGGCGGCCTGTTCGATCTTCATCCAGCCGGAGAAGTCCTCATCCAAATGGCATCTTCTATCTTCATCCATCTGGCGTGGAGCAGGTCCAAACTGAAGACATCCTGCGCGGAGCTCCTCTTCTATATGGTTGCCGCCGTAAACTGGAATTTGAATGCAAGTGACGTCATCCAAGATGGCGTCCCTTGCATTCCTATTGGCTGAAAGGTTCCAATCAGCCAATAGGATTAGAGCTGCTAAAATCCTATTGGCTGTTCCAATCAGCCAATAGGATTGAAAAACTGGAAGTTCTAGTTTACAGCGGCGACCGTATTGAAGAGGAGCTCTGCGCCGGATGTCTTCAGGATGGACCCGTTCCACGCCGGATGGATGAAGATAGAAGATGCCGTCTGGATGAAGACTTCTCTGGCTGGATGAAGATCGAAGAGGACGCCTGGATGAAGACTTCTTGCCGGCTGGATGGATCCTTCAAGCGGGACTTCAAGAACTGTAAGTGGATCGTCGGGGGTTAGTGTTTATTTAAGGGATTTTTGGGTGGGTTTTATTTTTAAATTAGGGTCTGGGCAAGTAAAAGAGCTAAATCCCCTTTTAAGGGCAATGCCCATACAAATGCCCTTTTCAGGGCAATGGGGAGCTTAGGTTATTTTAGATAGGGTTTTTATTTGGGGGGTTGGTTGGTTGGGTGGTGGGTTTTACTGTTGGGGGGTGTTTGTATTTTTTATTACAGGTAAAAGAGCTGATTTCTTTGGGGCAATGCCCCACAAAAGGCCCTTTTAAGGGTCATTGGTAGTTTATTGTAGGCTAGGTTGTTTTTTTTTTTTGGGGGGGGGGGGGGCTTTTTTATTTTGATAGGGATATTAGATTAGGTGTAATTCTTTTTTAATTTTGATAATGTGTTTTTTTTCTCGTAATTTACACTTTTTTATTTTTTGTAACAGCGTTTATTTTTTTTGTAATTTAGTCATTTTTAATAAGGTTAAATAGTATATTTAAATAATTTCAATAGGGTTAGGGTTTTTAAATATGTAATTTAGTTAATTTAATTGCTAATTTAATTGAAGGATAATAGTTAGGGTAGGTTAATAGTTGTTTTTTTTTATAGAATTTTTATTGAGGTTGTGTGAGAACAAATACAACTTATGTAAAATAACATATCGTAAGACAAATATAAATGATACATTTCAAGTAAACAGCTTCCATGGAGATAGTTAAGATTCACTTTGTGGGTTATGCTGTGTAGAAACCTGGAACCTCTTTTTCATTTTTACATAGACAAAACATATATAGGTACATTCCTCTAATAACACATGGGCCACTCATGGACCCTAGAAAGTTTGTAACATTATAAAGAAGGAAAAATTCTCTCTTATACTTAGTTGTTGTAGTGAAATATGCAGGTATGTTGCGTTTAAATCAGACACTACAACTGGATTTGTAATCAAATAGAAGAACTTTAAACAGTCTTACTAGGCTAAAAGGAAAAGGTATCGTCAATGTTATGGGACACTGTAAATTATATGTATAAGAAAAGTAGATAGGGTGCGATATAGGCTAGACAAATCGCTTCATTAATCCTCCTGAATTAGGAGGTATATTATAAGAAAAGGTGGGGGGGGGGGTGGTAGTGGAAGTATATTAAATGTGTAAATGTATTAATAGCGCCTGGGTTGGGACAATGTCTCAAATAATAAAACCTGAGGATCACAAAGCTAGTATAGTTCCTAGAGCTTATTAGAGATGCCTCGCATAATGAGGGCATAAACGGGAATAATAATAATGCAGGGCCTGCCTGCCATAAAGACACTATATTAAACTATAGAAAGGAAGCTGTGCGTATATATTTATAGGTCTTCATATTAAATCATAAATGTCATTCAGGCAAGGGCTATATGTAAAATGGTGTGTTAAACATACGGGCCAAAGGTAATAGACTTAGTAGGGCACAAAGTAAGGCTGTAATTGTGGCAATCGTGTAGGGGTGATATATTTGGGATGGGTCATGCACAGGTAAAGAAGTGCAAAAATTGGGATATTTTCATGAATTATATTCAAGGGCAAAAATAGACTATGGGAGTTAGGATGGGACCATTTTAAAGTACAACACACAAAGCTATACAAGATTGTCCTCAAAACGATATGGAATCTAAAATTGGAGTTGAGGCAGGAATAGATTACCCAATCTATGTGACCTGGGTAGCAGCAATGGAACTGCAACATTATAGGGAAGGCAACAAAACAAAACAATTGGGCCTTACAGAACAGCTGCAAGATGGAACATAATAAATGTTAGGACGCAGCCTCGGCCGCTGGCTACGTCCGTACTGTAGTGAAAGAAATTATCCCACCATACAGCTGTAATAATATAGTGTGAAAAATAGTCAGTATAAATGTTCTATATGTCTCCACAGTCACAATTCTGCCAGGTTGAGGAGTAAGTAGAGTAGCAGGACCCATCTAGTAGAACATATAGCATCTCTGAACACCTCAGTACAGTAACAACAGGAGGGATGCACTAAGAAAACACATTGCATATATATATCATATTAAAAAATCATAACTCGTGTCAAATGAACAGAGAACAACAAAACAAAAAAATTGGCATAAAGAGCTGTATAGGCACTATTATGGTGAGGTACAAATAGGCACACACATACTCTCCCAAAGTACATCCAGGTAGCACTGAGGCAGTCACAATAGTAGGGAGAAATTTGTTGCTCAGTTATAAAGGGAGAATTGTGTTAACCAAATGTAGCATTGCACATTACCAACTCCGGGCTTTCAGTCCAAGCAACCTGACAGTAGTTTAGCCAACTCCAATTCTAAGCAGAGCGCTGCATCTCCAACCCAAGACAATCCCAGCCTGTGTATAAGTCGCTGAACCAGCTCGCCCAATACCGCTATCACACAGCTGAGGGGAAGAGACCCAAATATGTCTGCCGCCCACTGAAGCTACACTCATTATGTTGCAATGAAGGGCCGGCAGCAGGATCAGATCTCCAGTGTAGCATGTCGGATCAATAGCCGACCTGTAGACAAGATCCGTAGTAGTGTAGCTCCTAACTCCAACATCTCAATCGGGCCAGTCCTCGCGGCATTGGGTGTGAGTGTCTCTATGCTTTAAGGAGTCAGCATGGCTGCACAAGACCTTGTGGCTCAGTGCTGCAGCGCAGCTAATCTGATAAGCGGCAGGATCAATAGAATTCAGAGCCAGGGCAACATGGCTTTCAGCTGGCTGTATGGGTTTGACCTCACCCGCACCTGTGTTAGCGCAGCACTTGTGTAGAACATTCGCCAAGCTATCAAAATGATCCTGCAGGAGCCGCTCCGTTGTTAGCCACCATGCATCCCAGGCCCCCATCGTAGCTTATCTTCCAGATCTCATACAAAGCCAAAAATAGCCGTCTGAGGGCTTCCAAAGACTCTGATAATGCTGTGCTTGAGAATGTCCCCTTTTGATATAGAAGAGATTACATTAGATGCCAATAAATATTACTTATAATAGTTAAGAGCCAGGAGCTCTGCACATGTACGTCTGATTTCCTTGGCAGATGGCTCCGCCCCCGTTAATTAATAGTTTAAAAATAGTTTATTTTAATTCTACAGGTAAGTTTAAATTTATTTGAAGGTAGGGATGTTGTAATTTTAATGTAAAGTTAGCAGGTTGTTAGGTTTAGGGGTTAATAGCTTAATTTAGTTTATGGTGATGTGGGGGGCTGGCGGTTTAGGGGTTAATAGATTTAGTAGTGGTAGTGATATGGGAGGCCAGAGGTTTAGGGGTTAATACGTTTATTTAGTGGCGGCGGGGTCCAGGAGCAGTGGGATAGGGGTTAATAACTTTATATTGGTTGCGGCGGGGTCGGGGAACGGCGGATATGGGTTAATACTTTTATTTAGGTTTCGGCGGAATAGGGGTTAATACATTTTATTTATGTTGCGGCAATGTCGGGCGGCAGATTAGGGGTGTTTAGACTCTTGGTTTATGTTAGGGTGTTATGTGTAAATGTAACTTGTTTTCTACCATATAAATCAATGGGATATCTGGCAGCATCGAACATAAGCTTTTGCTGCTTTAAGACTCCCATTGATTTCTATGGCATCCGCGGCCTCCAGGGTGGCGGATTGAAAACCAGGTACGCTGGCCCAGAATAGCCGCAAGCGTACCTGTTAACTATTTGATAACTTTGAAAAAGTGTCATATAGAGCCGAATGTGTATTCTGAACATCTGTAATGACGAAAGCATCGATCTGCGTTGGATTGAGACCGGCGGATCGTATGTTACGTCACAAATGTCAACTTTTGCCGGTCTATAGGCTTTGATAACTAGGTCGGATCAGGCTCACAATAATTACGTTGCAGAATTCTGGCATATTTGCGGTTGACAGCTTGATAGATATCCCCCCATGACTGCTATTCCGTCTTCAAATAAACATAAAAGGTATTTCCAAACTTGTCATAGATCTAATAAATTTTGTATTGACCGACAGCATACTGAAATATCCTCTACTGATGAGGGTTCCTCTGACTCAGAGGATCCTGCATCAGAGACAGAAATTGACAAATCTTTTTTATTTAAAATTAAACATATTCGTTCTCTATTAAAGGAAGTATTATTTACTTTGGGTATTGAGGAGTTTAGTCCTCCTGATAGCAAAGCTAATAATCGTTTAAATTCTGTATTTAAGACTTCTGAGGTTACTCCTGAAGTTTTTCCTATTCCAGATGCTATCCCCAATATGATTTCTAAAGAATAGTCTAAACTTGGTATGTCTTTTAACCCTTCTTCTAGGTTTAAGACGTTGTATCCTTTATCTGTGGCTAGTCTAGAGTTTTGGGAAAAGGTCCCTAAGGTTGATGGGGCTATTTCCACTCTTGCCAAATGTACTACTATTCCTATGGAAGATAGTATTTCTTTTAAGGATCCTTTAGATAGGAAGCTTGAATCTTACCGTAGAAGAACATATTTACATACTGGCTATACAGGGAGTGCAGAATTATTAGGCAAATGAGTATTTTGACCACATCATCCTCTTTATGCATGTTGTCTTACTCCAAGCTGTATAGGCTCGAAAGCCTACTACCAATTAAGCATATTAGGTGATGTGCATCTCTGTAATGAGAAGTGGTGTGGTCTAATGACATCAACACCCTATATCAGGTATGCATAATTATTAGGCAACTTCCTTTCCTTTGGCAAAATGGGTCAAAAGAAGGACTTGACAGGCTCAGAAAAGTCAAAAATAGTGAGATATCTTGCAGAGGGATGCAGCACTCTTAAAATTGCAAAGCTTCTGAAGCGTGATCATTGAACAATCAAGCGTTTCATTCAAAATAGTCAACAGGGTTGCAAGAAGCGTGTGGAAAAACCAAGGCGCAAACTTACTTCCCCTGAACTGAGAAAAGTCAAGCGTGCAGCTGCCAAGATGCCACTTGCCACCAGTTTGGCCATATTTCAGAGCTGCAACATCACTGGAGTGCCCAAAAGCACAAGGTGTGCAATACTCAGAGACATGGCCAAGGTAAGAAAGGCTGAAAGACGACCACCACTGAACAAGACACACAAGCTGAAACGTCAAGACTGGGCCAAGAAATATCTCAAGACTGATTTTTCTAAGGTTTTATGGACTGATGAAATGAGAGTGAGTCTTGATGGGCCAGATGGATGGGCCCGTGGCTGGATTGGTAAAGGGCAGAGAGCTCCAGTCCGACTCAGACGGGAGTACTGGTTTGGGCTGGTATCATCAAAGATGAGCTTGTGGGGCCTTTTCGGGTTGAGGATGGAGTCAAACTCAACTCCCAGTCCTACTGCCAGTTTCTGGAAGACACCTTTTTCAAGCAGTGGTACAGGAAGAAGTTTGCATCCTTCAAGAAAAACATGATTTTCATGCAGAACAATGCTCCATCACACGCGTCCAAGTACTCCACAGCGTGGCTGGCAAGAAAGGGTATAAAAGAAGAAAATCTAATGACATGGCCTCCTTGTTCACCTGATCTGAACCCCATTGAGAACCTGTGGTCCATCATCAAATGTGAGATTTACAAAGAGGGAAAACAGTACACCACTCTGAACAGTGTCTGGGAGGCTGTGGTTGCTGCTGCACGCAATGTTGATGGTGAACAGATCAAAACACTGACAGAATCCATGGATGGCAGGCTTTTGAATGTCCTTGCAAAGAAAGGTGGCTATATTGGTCACTGATTTGTTTTTGTTTTGTTTTTGTCAAAAATGTATATTTGTGAATGTTGAGATGTTATATTGGTTTCACTGGTAAAAATAAATAATTGAAATGGGTATATATTTGTTTTTTGTTAAGTTGCCTAATAATTATGCACAGTAATAGTCACCTGCACTCACAGATATCCCCCTAAATAGCTATAACTAAAAACAAACTAAAAACTACTTCCAAAACTATTCAGCTTTGATATTAATGAGTTTTTTGGGTTCATTGAGAACATGGTTGTTGTTCAATAATAAAATGAATCCTCAAAAATACAACTTGCCTAATAATTCTGCACTCCCTGTATTCTTAGACCAGTTATTTCTATGGCTGATGTTGCTGCTGCTTCAACTTTTTGGTTGGACAGTTTAGTGAAGCAGTTATCAGATCCTGAACTATCTAGCATTGTTCTTTTACTTCAACATGCAAATCATTTCATTTGTGATGCTATATTTGATGTCATTAAGATTAATGTCAAATCTATGTCTTTAGCTATTCCAACTAGAAGAGCTTTATGACTTAAATCTTGGAATGCTGAAATGGTGTCTAAATCTAGATTATTATCTCTATATTTTCAGAGTAATAATTTACTTGGTTCTCAATTGAATTCTATTATCTCCACTATCACTGGGGGTAAGGGAGTTTTTCTGCCCCAAGATAAGAAATCTAAGGGTAAATTTAAAGGGACACTGAACCCAATTTTTTTCTTTCATGGTTCAGATAGAGCTTGCAATTTTAAGCAACTTTCTAATTTACTCCTATTATCAATTTTTCTTTGATTTCTTGCTATCTTTATTTGAAAAAGAATGCATCTATGCTATTTTTTGGTTCAGACCCTGGACAGCACTTGTTTATTGGTCGGTTAAATTAATCCACCAATCAGCAAGAACAACCCAGGTTGTTCACCAAAAATGGGCCGGCATCTAAACTTACGTTCTTGCTTTTCAAATAAAGATACCAAGAGAATAAAGAAAATTTAATAATAGGAGTAAATTAGAAAGTTACTTAAAATTGCATGCTCTATCTGAATCATGAAAGAAAAAAAAATTGGGTTCAGTGTTCCTTTAAAGCTCCCAATTAGTGATGTTGCGAATAGTTTGCCGGCGAATAGTTCCCGGCGAACATAGCTTGTTCGCGTTCGCTGCGGCGGGCGAACATATGCGATGTTCGATCCGCCTCCTATTCGTCACCATTGAGTAAACTTTGACCCTGTATCTCACAGTCTGTAGACACATTTCAGCCAATCAGCAGCAGACACTCCCTCCCAGACCCTCCCAGCTCCTGGACAGCAGCCATTTTAGATTCATTCGGATCCTGCATTCTTAGTGAGAGGAGGGATAGTGTAGCTGCTGCTGATTTTATAGGGAAATTCATAGCTAGGCTAGTGTATTCAGTGTCCACTACAGTCCTGAAGGACTCATCTGATCTCTGCTGTAAGGACAGCACCTTAAAAAGCCCTTTTTAGGGCTAGAACTTTTTTTTTTGCCTGTGTAATTTTGACTGTGAAACATCAGTCTGCTAGTGTAATCTAATTGCAGTTGCCTGCCTGCCAGCGTGTGTTCCAGGCCCACTTGCTAAGTGCCACTACTCATATCTGTTGTAACAGTAGTGTAAATTTTGTAAAAAAAAACTTTTTTGACTGTGAAACATCAGTCTGCTAGTGTAATCTAATTGCAGTTGCCTGCCTGCCTGCCAGCGTGTGTGCCAGGCCCACTTGCCAAGTTAGTGCCACCACTCATATTTGTTGTAACAGTAGTGTAAATATTTTAAAAAAAACTTTTTTGACTGTGAAACATCAGTCTGCTAGTGTAATCTAATTGCAGTTGCCTGCCTGCCTGCCAGTGTGTGTGCTAGGCCCACTTGCCAAGTTAGTGCCACCACTCATATTTGTTGTAACAGTAGTGTAAATATTTTAAAAAAAAACTTTTTTGACTGTGAAATATCAGTCTGCTAGTGTAATCTAATTGCAGTTGCCTGCCTGCCAGCGTGTGTGCCAGGCCCACTTGCCAACTAGTGCCACCAATCATATTTGTTATAACAGTAGTGTAAATATTTTAAAAAAAACTTTTTTGACTGTGAAACATCAGTCTGCTAGTGTAATCTAATTGCAGTTGCCTGCCTGCCAGCGTGTGTGCCAGGCCCACTTGCCAAGTTAGTGCCACCACTCATATTTGTTGTAACAGTAGTGTAAATATTTAAAAAAAAAACTTTTTTGACTGTGAAACATCAGTCTGCTAGTGTAATCTAATTGCAGTGGCCTGCCTGCCTGCCAGTGTGTGTGCCAGGCCCACTTGCCAACTAGTGCCACCACTCAAATTTGTTATAACAGTAGTGTAAATATTTAAAAAAAAACTTTTTTGACTGTGAAACATCAGTTTGCTAGTGTAATCTAATTGCAGTTGCCTGCCTGCCAGCGTGTGTGCCAGGCCGACTTGCCAAGTTAGTGCCACCACTCATATTTGTTGTAACAGTAGTGTAAAAAAATTTAAAAAAACTTTTTTGACTGTGAAACATCAGTCTGCTAGTGTAATCTAATAGCAGTTGCCTGCCTGCCAGCGTGTGGAACAGGACATGGCTAGCTTGGTATCCAACCTTGTGCAAATGGGGAGTTTGCGGTTGTGCAAATGGACTCTTTGCGGTTGTTTGCGTTGCGTTACAGTGACAGTCTAGGCCAAAATAAACTTTCATGATTCAGATAGAGCATGTAATTTTAAACAATTTTCCAATTTACTTTTATCACCAATTTTGCTTTGTTCTCTTGGTATTCTTAGTTGAAAGCTTAACCTAGGAGGTTCATATGCTAATTTCTTAGACCTTGAAGCCCACCTCTTTCAGATTGCATTTTAACAGTTTTTCACCACTAGAGGGTGTTAGTTCACGAATTTCATATAGATAACACTGTGCTCGTGCACGAGAAGTTATCTGGGAGCAGGCACTGATTGGCTAGACTGCAAGTCTGTCAAAAGAACTGAAAAAGGGGCAGTTTGCAGAGGCTTAGATACAAGATAATCACAGAGGTTAAAAGTATATTATTATAAATGTGTTAGTTATGCAAAACTGGGAAATGGGTAATAAAGGGATTATCTATGTTTTAAAACAATAAAAATTCTGGTGTAGACTGTACCTTTAAACGGGGAGTTTGGTCTGTCACTGTGAAGCGGGCGTAACCCTTACACTACATGATCGATACAACATCATACCTGATGTTTTAAAGGACGTTATTCCAAACAATTTAGGAATGTTAGGTGATTTATGCCCTTTATGGTTTAAAACCAAACTCTGCATCAACTATGTAATTTTCCATGGGAGTTTTGCCATGGATCCCCCTCCGGCATGCCACAGTCCATGTGTTAGTCCCCTTGAAACAACTTTTCCATCACTATTGTGGCCACAAAGAGTCCCTGTTGGTTTTAAAGTTCGCCTGCCTATTGAAGTCAATGGTGGTTCGCCCGGTTCGCCAACAGTTGCTGAAGTTCGGGTCCGCCGTTCGCGAACCGAAATTTTTAGGTTTGCGACATCACTACTCCCAATCATTTTCGTTCCTTTTGTCAGAATAGAGAACAGAAAACCTCTCCTTCCCCTAAGGCCTCTGGCTCTAATTGCAGACCATCTCCAAATTGGAATAAATCCAAGCCTTATAAGAAGCCAAATCTAGCCCCTAAGACTGCATAAAGGTGCGGCCCTCAAACCAGTTCTTCTGGTGGGGGGGCAGACTAAAGTTATTTCAAAACATTTGGACAGATTCTGTCCAAAATCAGTGGATTCATAATATTATTTTTCAAGGGTATCAAATAGGTTTCAGAATAAAACCTCCCATTAAAAGATTCTTTCTTACACATGTTCCAACAAACCCTATGAAGGCTCAGGCTTTTCTGAAGTGTGTTTTAGACCTAGAGCTTTCAGGGATGATTGTACCAGTTCCTCAGCAGTTTCTATTCAAATTTATTCATTTTCCCAAAGAAGGAAAATTCTTTCAGACCAATCCTGGATCTGAAAACTTTAAACCATTTTGTAAGAGTCCCAACTTTCAAGATGGTGACTATGGGGTCGATTTATGAAGCAGCGCATGCTGCTTCCAACCCACTCAGCTTCAGTTACGCATGAAGCGGAAGTTAAGAAGCAGTCCTAAGACCGCGGCTCCTTAACTCGTCCGCCACCTCTGAGGTGGAGGACAGCAATCAGCCCAATCGAATACGATCGGGTTGATTGACACCCTCTGCTAGCGGCCAATTGGCCACAAATCTGCAGGGGCGGTATTGCACCAGCAGTTCACAAGAACTGCTGGTGCAATGATAAATGCCATCAGTGTATCAATGTGAGGCGGACATGATACGCTACATCATATCATGTATGTCCGTACAATATTAAATTGACCCCATAAAGACTATTCTGCCTTTTATTCAGCAAGGTCATTTCATGTCTACAATAGACTTACAGTATGCTTATCTTAACATTCCGATTCATCCAGACCACTATCGTTTTCTGGGATTCTCTTTTCTAGACAAGCATTACCAATTTGTCGCTCTTCCATTTGCAACAGCACCAATCATTTTTTTGAAGGTTCTCGGTGCCCTTCTATCTATAATCAGAGAGCAAGGTATTGCAGTGTTTCCTTATTTGGATGATATCTTGGTACTAGCTCAATCGTTGATATACTTAAATACCAACACTCAACACTCTCTGACTTGGTGGTTAAACCATCACCTTTGTTGTTCAAGGGCCTCCTTTGTTCATCCTTCTTAGACTGTGATCACAACAGATGCAAGTCTTACAGGTTGGGGAGCTGTCTGGGGGTCTCTGACAGCACAAGGGGTTTGGAATCCTCAAGAGGCGAGGTTACCAATCAATATTTTAGAATTCTGTGCTATTTTCAGAGCTCTTCAGGCTTGGCCTGTATTGAAGAGAGAACTTTACATTAATTTTCAAACAGACAATATCACAACAGTGGCATATATCAATCATCAAGGAGGGACTCACAGTTCTTTAGCAATGAAATAAGTTTCTCTGATACTTTATTGGGCAGAATCCAACTCTTGTCATATCCCAGGTGTAGACAATTGGGAAGTGGATTATCTCAGCAGTCATTCTCTACATCCGAAGGAGTGGTCTCTCCATCCAGGTGTGTTTTTTCAACTTTTACAGATGTGGGGTCTTCCAGAAATAGATCTGATGGCCTCTCATCTGAACAAGAAACTTCCCAGATACCTTTCCAGGTCCAGGGATCCTCAGGTGGAAATGATGGATGCTCTAGCAGTACCCTGGTTTTACCAACCTGCTTACATTTTTCTGCATCTGGTTCTTCTTCCAAAGGTGACCTCTAAGATCATGATGGAACAATATTATGTGTTTCTGACCAGCATGGCCTCACAGGTTTTGGTATGTGGACCTTGTCCGAATGTCCAGTTGCCAGCCTTAGTTACTTCCTAAAAGACCAGGCCTTCTGTCTCCAGTTTTCCATCAGGATTTCAAATATCTAAATTTGAAGGTATGGAAATTGAACACTTAGTTCTTAGTCATAAAGGGTTTCTCTGACTCAGTAATTAACACTATGATACAGGCTCGTTTCAAGGAAGATTTATCATAGGGTTTGGAAAACATATATTTAATGGTGTTCCACTCATGATTATTCTTGGCATTCTTTTAGAATTCCTAGGATTCTACTGTTCCTTCAGAATAGTTTGGATAAAGGTTTGTCTGCAAATACTTTGAAAGGACAAATCTCTGCTCTTTCTGTCTTATTTCATAGAAAGATTGCTAAGCTTCCTGATATTCACTGTTTTGTTCAGGCTTTGATTCATATGAAACCTGTTATTAAATCAATTTCTCCTCCTTGGAGTGTCAATTTGGTTTTAAAGTTTTGGCAGGCTCCTCCTTTTGAGCCTATGCATTCTTTGGATATTAAACTACTTTATTGGAAAGTGTTATATATTTTGGCTATCTTTTCTGCTAAGATAGTTTCTGAATTTTCTGCTCTCTCTTTTCAGTCTCCTTATCTGATTTTTCATCCAGATATTTTGCAGACTTTGTTTAAATTTTTACCTAAAGTTGTGAATTCTAACTACATCAATAGGGAAATTTTTGTTCCTTCCTTGTGTTCTAATCCTAAGAATACTCTTGAAAGGTCTTTACATTCTTTGGATGTGGTAAGAGCTTTGAAATATTATGTTGGGGCTACTTTTTTCTGGTTCCAGAAAGGGTCAGAAAGCCTCTGCCATTTCCTTAGCATCTTGGTTGAAGCTTTTGATTCACAACACTAATTTGGAGGCAGGGCAGTCTCCGCCTCAGTAAATTACAGCTAATTTACTAGATCAGTCGCCACATCTTGGGCTTTCAAGAATGAAGCTTCAGTTGATCAAATTTGCAAAGTAGCAACTTGGTCTTCTTTGCATACATTTACTAGATCAGTCGCCACATCTTGGGCTTTCAAGAATGAAGCTTCAGTTGATCAAATTTGCAAAGCAGCAACTTGGTCTTTTTTGCATACATTTACTAAATTTTACCATTTTGATGTGTTTGCTTCTTCAAAAGCAGCTTTTGGTAGAAAGGTTCTTCAGGCAGCTGTCTCAGTTTGATTCTAGCACCTATGAATTTATTTTTTTCATTTTTTTAAAGAAAACTTAATTATTTTTTGGATTTAATGTTTTCAGTGGAAATAGCTATTTTTATTTGATACCTCCCTTTCTAGTGACTCGTGGACTTCCACATCTTGGGTATTATATCCCATACGTCACTAGCTCATGGACTCTTGCCACCTATATGAAAGAAAACATAATTTATGTAAGAACTTATCTGATAAATTAATTTATTTTATGGTGGCAAGAGTCCATGAGACCAACCCAATTTTTAGGGGGTTATGATTTTTTATATAAAGCACTTTATCCTGTTCCTCTTTTTTATGTTTTTACACCTCACTAACTTGTCTATACGTTAAACTGAGTTATGAGTGAGGTGGGAGGTGTATTTATAGGCATTTGAGGTTTGGGAAACTTTGCCCCCTCCTGGTAGGAATGTATATCCCATACGTCACTAGCTCATGGACTCTTGCCACCATGAAATAAATTAATTTATCAGGTAAGTTCTTACATACATTATGTTTTTTTACTTTCCTGTCCCTTTAACAAAAAAAATATTAACTTTCCTGTTTCAGAAAGAATGTTCTTTGTTGAAAAGCATACATAGATAGGTTCAAAAGCAGCAATGCACTACTGGGAGCTAGCTGCTGTTTGGGGGGGGGGGGCTATACAGATGTTTCTTCTCATTGGCTCACCTGATGTGCTAAGATAGTAGTAGTGCATTGTTGCTCTGGAGCTGACATTAAATATGTGTTTAACTTTTTACATACAACTTTTATGTACAATATTGTAGCTTCAGTTTTATTTTTATTTCACAGGTAAGTTTGTATTTATTTTAACTAGGTAGACTAGTTAGTAAATAGTTATTAACTATTTACTAACTACCTAGTTAAAATAAATACAAACTTACCTGTCAAATAAAACCCAAGCTGCCATACACTAAAACCTACCATTAAAAAAAATAACAAACACTAAAATTACATAAAATAAAAAAACTACCATTACAAAAATTAACAAACAAAATAATCCAAAACAATAAAAAATATTCCTAATCTAAAACTGTAGAGCGCCAACAGGTTCCGCAATGCTATGAACATAGGTGGCATATAAAAAACGATTACAGGGATCAAATGGGGAGAGAGGGTCCTGCCGAGAGTTGCACTGCTGTAGTCGGCTCTTATGAAGGTGAACTACAAACAGCTGGGCTCATAGGCTTACATGCTATGGGGTTTAAGGGGAATGCAGTGGAGTTAGTGTAGGTTGTAAGTGTAGGTTGTATGCATCCCTGAATAGTAGAGTCTTGTCAGGGGGCCAGGAATCAGACTGAGACGAGAAGTGCAAAAATAATCACACCTTTATTAATAGCAAAAAATTATAAAAAGTCCACAAGACAAATAACAAGCCAGGAATCAAAACCAGAGCTGGTAGTCAGACGAGCCGAGTCAGGAGCCAAAGCGAGTAGTCAGATGAGTCGGAATCAGGAACAAGGGGAACAGCAGACTCAGGAACAAACCAGGGATCAGGAACCAGGAGGGATGTCAGACAGCCAGGTAATACACAGGAGCTCTCACAAACAGGTCTGAGACAAAGCAAGGGCAAAGCATACTGAACAGAGGCCCTTTAAATAATAAGTGATGACATCACAATTCTGAGACTGCATCCTGTCTCACACTGATGATGTACACCAGTCTGTTCATAAAAGGAAGTGAAGGAAATGCATCACACAGTATGCACCAGGGTCAGCAAGAGAGGTGAGTAAAATTCCTGCCAGCAGCACATGGCAAACAAAGCAGGGAAAAAACCCTGATAGTACCATCCCCTCAACGACCCCTCCCCCGCGGGAGGACAAAAGGCTTATTGGGGAAACGGGCATGGAAGGCATGGAGGAGGGCAGGAGCATGAACATCAGAGGAGAAAACCCATGAACGCTCCTCCGGACCGTAGCCCCTCCAGTGAACCAAATACTGTACGTGGCCCCTGGACATACAAGAGTCAATGCTGCTGAACTCATACTGCTCATGGTTGTCAACAAAGATAGGATGGGGATGAGGCACCACAGTGGTAAACCGATTACAAACCAATGGTTTCAAGAGGGAGACATGAAAAACATTGGAGATGCGCATTGCAGGAGGAAGGTCAAGAGCATAGGCCACAGGATTGACCCGTCAGAGTATTCAAAAAGGACCAACATAACGGGGAGCCAGTTTATTGGAAGGCACACAAAGGTTCAAGTTCAAGCAAACTCTCTCACCAACCTGGTAGGAAGGCGCAGGCAGATGCCTACGATCAGCCTGGAACTTTTTGCGCTGCATAGAATGATGAAGGCAATCCTGAATCTGCACCCATGTGGAACGGAGTTGCCGGAGATGCTCCTCCAAAGCCGGTATACCCTGAGACATGAATGAATCGGGCAACAAGGATGGTTGAAACCCATAATTCGCCATGAACGGGGATAACTTGGAGGAAGCATTAATAACACTATTACGAGCAAACTCTGCCCAAGGTAACAGTTCAGGCCAATTATTGTGGTGATCTGAGACATAGCAATAGAGGAACTGTTCCAGAGCTTGATTAGACCGTTCCGCAGCCCCATTGGATTGAGGGTGATATGCAGAGGAGAAGGAAAGCTGGATACCCATTTGAGCACAAAAGGAACTCCAAAATCTGGAGACAAACTGGCTACCCCGGTCCGACACTATATCCTTGGGTAACCCATGTAAACGGAAGACCTCCCGGGCAAAAATTGAAGCAAACTCCTGAGCGGTAGCCAAATTCTTCAAGGGAATGCAACGTGACATTTTAGAAAAACGGTCAACCACCATACGGATAACAGTATTGCCATTGGAAACAGGGAGCTTGACAATGAAGTCCATCGAAAGATGTGTCCAAGGACGCTCACCATTAGCAATAGGTTAAAGAAGACATCGAGGAGTCTTATTCTGTGCACAAACTGAGCAGGAGGCAACATACACAGCAACATCAGAACGAAGACCTGGCCACCAGAATTGTCGAGTGACAGACCAAATCATTTGGTTCTTGCCTGGGTGACATGCGGCTTTAGGATAGTGGTAAATGTGCAAAAGTTTAGTTAGAAGATTCTCAGGAACAAAACACTTACCATTAGGTTTCTCAGGGGGTGCATTGGTTTGTGCAGCCAGGATATCCTCCCCCAAGGGAGAAGTCAAATTAGTACATATGGTAGCCAAAATATGGTCAGGAGGTATAACTGGAGTAGGTACAGACTCCTACTTGGACAGAGGCAAAAACCGAGACAAAAATAGCTCACATCTGGCCTGTCGGGGCGACAAACATTTTGCCTCAGATAGATAAGTTAAATTCTTGTGGTCAGTAAGAATGAGCACTGGCACGCTAGTACCCTCGAGAAGATGCCTCCACTCCTTGAGTGCCAAAATTATAGCCAGTAATTCCCTATTGTTCATAATTGCACTCCGCTGGAGACAATTTCTTAGAGAAGAAACCACACGGATGCAAGGAACCGTCAGGTGTAGGACATTGAGACAAGAGGGCACCTACTCCAGTCTCAGACGCATCAACTTCAAGAACAAAAGGCAGGACAGGGTTAGGATGAGCCAGAACTGGAGCGGCAGCAAAGGCAGTCTTAAGACTATCAAAGGCCTTAGTGGCAGTAGTAATTTGCGAATGATTCCCCACGACAGAGCATGGGCAACATACTCCTCCATAGCACAATTCTCCGCAACAGACAGAGGGTAAACCTGGCCCCGAGGAGGAATGGCTCCGGGTTGCAGGTCTATGGCACAATTGTAAGACCGGTGAGGAGGCAAAGTATTGGCACGCACTTTGTCAAAAATGTCTAGGAACTCTCGGTACTCCTCTGGCAATTGAGATACCCGAAGAATTGCACAAGACTTTAACTGGTTTCCGAAGACAAGTGGAAATACATTGCGGAGACCACAACAAAATTTCGGACCTGTGCCAGTCGAGACTGGGATTGTGCTTTTGGAGCCAGGGATAACCCAGAACAACAGGAAAATGCACAGAGTTTTTCACCTGGAACTGGAGGGTTTCAAAATGGAGAGCCCCAACAGCCATGGATAACGGAGCAGTTTTGTGAGTAACGAGTGCGGGCTGAAGGGGCCTGCCATCAATGGCCTCAATAGCAAGCAGAACGGACTGAGGCAAAACAGGAATGGAGTGCTTTGATACAAAAGCACTGTCAATGAAATAGCCCACAGCACCGGAGTCAACAAGAGCCTGGGTGACTATGGAGGAGTCCACCCAGGAAAGGACAACCGTGACCAAAGGTTTCTCCTTTAGTGATTCCGGGGATGAGGATAAACCACCCAAGGTCTGCCCCCGACAGGACCTTAGGTTTGAGCATGTCCCGGCTGTGTAGGACAAGACTTCAAAAGGTGGCCCTGTACCCAACAATAGAGGCAGAGCCCCTCCCTCCTCCTAAAGGCCCTCTCCGCTGCAGAGAGATGCATGAATCCCAACTGCATCGGCTCAACAGTACCTGGTTACTCGGGACCAGGAGGCATGGGAGAAGAGGGAGGCATGGGTGGGAACTAACACATAGGAGACAACTGAACAGGAGGTTTCCACAAGTGCTCCTTGAAAGAGGGCCTCTCACTTAGTCTGATGTCAATTAGGATAAAAAAAGACACCAATGCCTCGAGATCTTCTGGTAAATCTCTGGCAGCAATTTCGTCTTTAATCGCATCAGAGAGCCCATGAAAGAAGGCGGCAACAAGGGCTTCATTGTTCCAACCTACCTCTACGGCAAGCGTACGGAACTCAATGGCATAATGAGCAACAGATCTTGTACCTTGCTGAATGGACATGAGTCATTTAGCAGCAGAGGAGGAGTGAGCCGGAACATCAAATACCCTTCGAAAAGGAGGCAACAAATTCAGGGTAATTTGAAATCACAGGTTTATTAGTCTCTCACAAGGGATTAGCCCAGGCAAGAGCTGTGTCAGAGAGTAACAAGATGAGAAATCCCACCTTAGCTCTGTCAGAGGGAAACGTCTGAGGCAACATCTCAAAGTAAATGCCCACCTGGTTCAAAAATCCTCTGCACTGATTAGGATCGCCTCCATATCACTGAGGTAGAGGTGCAGAACTGGACATGCTCCTGGTAGGACTAGGTGCAGCAGCGGAAACAGGAGCAGCCATAACTTGCAGAACACTTTGGTCCAAATGTGCAGTGCGAGTCAGCAAGGTTTGCAGGGCTAGTGCAAATTGATCCAAGCAGTGATCCTGTTCATCCATCCTGGAAATTATGGCAGGTAAAGGTGGATTATTAGCACCATCAGGATTCATGGCCCTTGCGTAATGTCAGGGTGCCAGGAATCAGACTGAGAAGAGAAGTGCAAAAATAATCACACCTTTATTAATAGCAAAAAACAATAAAAGTCCACAAGACAAATAACAAGCCAGGAATCAAAACCAGAGCTGGTAGTAAGACGAGCCAAGTCAGGAGCCAAAGCAAATAGTCAGACGAGCGAAGTCAGGAGCCAAAGCGAGTAGTCAGATGAGCCGGAATCAGGAACAAGGAGAACAGCAGATTCAGGAACAAGCCAGGGATCAGGAACCAGGAGGGACGTCAGACAGCCAGGTAATATACAGGAGCTCTCACAAACAGGTCTGAGACAACGCAAGGGCAAAGCATACTGAACAGAAGCCCTTTAAAAAAAAGTGATGCCATCACAATTCTGAGACTGCATCCTGTCTCACACTGATGATGTACACCAGTCTGTTCATAAAAGGAAGTGCAGGAAATGAGCAGCATCAAACAGTATGCACCAGAGTCAGCAAGAGAGGTGAGTAAAATGGCTGCCAGCAGCACATGGCAAACAAAGAAGGGAAAAACCCTGACAAGTCTTCAGGGAGCACTTGAAGCTTTTAAAACTAGGGGAGAGTCTTGTGGAGTGAGGCAGAGAGTTACATAAGATGGGAGCCAGTCTGGAGAAATCTTGTAAACGGGAATGTGAGGAGGTAACAAGAGAGGAGGAGAGGAGGAGATCATGAGTGGAGCAAAGGGGTCGGGAGGGAGAGTATCTGGAGACAAGGTCTGAGATGTAGGGGGGAGCAATGCAATTGAGGGCTTTATAAGTCAGAGTGAGAATTTTGTGTTTAATCCTGGAGGCAAGAGGAAGCCAGTGAAGGGATTGGCAGAGAGGTACAGCAGATGAAGAGCGACGTGTAAGGAAGATGAGCCTGGCAGAGGCATTCATTATGGATTGTAAAGGAGCTAGTTGGGAGCTAGAGAGACCAGAGAGGATGGAGTTGCAGTAGTTGAGGCGGGAAAGGATGAGAGAGTATATTCAAATCTTAGTTGTGTCTTTTGTAAGGAAATGTCTGATTTTAGCGATGTTTTTTAGGTGGAAGCGGCAGGCTTTAGCCAAGGACTGAATGTGCGGAGTGAAAGAAAGATCTGAGTTAAGTGTGACCCCAAGACATCAGGCATGTGAGTAATGATGGAGTTATCAACAGTTATAGAGACATGGGGTGTGGAGATTTTGGAAGAAGGGGGGAAAATAAGGAGCTCAGTTTTGGAGAGATTTAGCTTGAGGTAGTGAGAGGACATCCAAGATGAGATATGAGAGAGACAGTTAGTGACACGGGTTAGCAAGGAAAAAGATAGTTCTGTGCAGAGAGGTAGATTTGGGTATTGTCGGCATACAGATGATAGTGAAACCCATGGGACTTTATTAAGGAACCTAATGAGGAAGTGTAGATTGAGAAGAGAATGGGACAGAGGACAGAGACTTGCGGTACCCCATTAGAAACAGGTAACGGGGCAGAGGATGCCCCAGAGAAGGCTACACTAAAGGTACGGTTAGACAGATAGGGAAATAACCAAGAGAGAGCCGTGTCGCAGATGCAGAAGAATTGGAGGGTATGGAGCAAAAGAGGGTGGTCGACAGTATCAAAGGCTGCAGACAGATCAAGGAGGATAAGTAGAGAGAAGTGGCCTTTGGTGTTTGATGTAAGTAGGTTGCTGTTAACCTTAACAATAGCTGTCTCTGTTGAGTGAAGGGGGTGAAATCCAGATTGCAGTGGATCAAGGAGGGAGTTTAATGTAAGAAAATGGGATAGACGTGCATATACTAGTTTTTCAAGAAGCTTTGAGGCAAGAGGGAGTAGGGAAATAGGGCGATAGTTGGATGTGGAGGTTGGATTGAGAGAAGTTTTTTGAGGATAGGTGTTACTAATGCTTATGTTTAAGATATGTGGGAACTATATCAGTGCTGAGGGAGAGGTTGAAGATGTGTGTGAGTATAGGGGTAAGGGTAGAAGAGAGGGAGGGAAGTAGTTGTGAGGGGATGGGGTCGAGGGGACAGGTAGTGAGGTGAGAGGATAGTATAAGGGCAGAAATGTCTTCCTCTGTAACAGGGGCAAAAGAGCTAAATTTATGGTTATGTGGGTTTTGGATGATTGTGAGCTTTTGAGGGGGTGGGAGACCGGTAGTGTGTTGAGAGCTGATTTAATTTCTGATGGAGTTGATTTTGTTGTTGAAGTAGCTTGCAAAATCTTGAGCTGAGAGAAAAGTTGTGGTGGGAGGTGGGGGTGGGCGAAGAAGAGTATTGAATGTGGAGAATAGATGTTTTGGGTTTGAAGAAAGAGTAGAGATAAGAGTGGAGAAGTAATGTTGCTTATATAGATTAAGGGCAGAATAGTAAGAGTTCAAGATGAATTTATAGTGAAGAAAGTCAGCAGAACTCCGAGATTTCCTCCAGTGTCCCTCAGCAGTACGGGAACATCTACGTAGGTACCGTGTCAGAGGAGTAAGCCAGGGCTTAGGATGAGTGTATGTTTTCCGAGCTATGGTAGGTGGGGCCAGATTATCAAGGACCGATGTAAGGGTGGAGTTATAGTGGAAGATAGATTCATCAGGACAGGAAGAAGAGGCAATAGAAGAGAGAAGAGGTTCAAGAGAGTTAGCGAGCTGTTGCTGATCTAGTGACTTGATACTTCTGTGAAGTTTAGTCTGAGGGGTAGAAGGAGGGAGAGTTGTAGGGAGGAAGGTGATGTTGCAAGTGAGAAGGTGGTGATCACAAAGAGGAAAAGGTGAGTTTGTGAAGTTTGAGATAATGCATCGATAGCTGAAAATCAGATCAAGGGAGTGACCATCTTTGTGAGTGGGTGAGTCAGTCCATTGTGACAGGCCAAAAGAGGAAGTGAGTTGCAGAAGTTGTTTTGCAGAGGAGGCAGTGGGATTATCAACAGGAAGGTTGAAGTCACCGAGAATGAGGACAGGGGTATCCGAGGAAATTAAGTAAGGTAGCCAGGCGGCAAAGTGATCTCGATATAGATCTGTGGAGCCATGGCGGCAGTATATGACTGCAACACGTAAAGAGAGGGGAGAGAATAAGTGAATCATGTGTGTTTCGAATGAAGAAAATGTGAGGGAAGAGAAGGGCTGTATTTGTTGAAAGATGCAATGAGAGGAAAGTAAAATACCAACACCACCTCCTTGTCTATTTTTAGACCTAGGAGTGTGGCTGAAGTGGAGACCCCCATGTGACAGTGCAGCAGAGGAAACAGTGTCTGAAGGATAGAGACAGGTTTCTGTGAGAGCCAGAAGATTGATAGAGAGGTCATGGACAGAAGTGAACTTGCAAACGGTCGCCACCGTACACTGAATCTTCAATGCAAGGTGCGTGATTCAAGATGGCGTCCCTTGCATTCCTATTAGCTTAAAAATTGGAATCAGCCAATATGATTTAGAGCTGCTAAAATCCTATTGGCTGTTCAAATCAGCCAATAGGATTTAAGCAGCTCTCATTCAAATTTTTCAGCCAATAGGAATGCAAGGGATGCCATCTTGAATCGCGTACCTTGCATTGAAGATTCAGTGTATGGCTGCGACCGTATGAAGAGGATGCTCCGCGCTGGATTTATTTCAGAATGGATCCGCTCCACGCTGCCGGGATCAAGATAGAAGATGCCGCCTGGATGAAGATAGAAGAGGCCCCCTGGATGAAGACTTCTCGCCGCATGGATGAGGATTTCGCCGCCTGAATGAAGACTTCTCACCGCCTGGATGAAGATTGTTCAAGCAGGACTTCAAATACTGTAAGTGGATCGTCGGGGGTTAGTGTTAGGATTTTTTAAGGGTTTTTTGGGTGGTTTTTTTTTTTAGATTAGGGTTTGGGCAGCAAAAGAGCTAAATGCCCTTTTAAGGGCAATGCCCATACAAATGCCCTTTTCAGGGCAATGGCTAGATTAGGTTTTTTTAGAATTAAGATTTTTATTTTGGGGGGTTGGTTGGGTGGTGGGTTTTACTGTTGGGGGGGTCTTTGTATTTTTTTTTAGGGAAAGAGCTGATATCTTTGGGGCAATGCCCCACAAAAGGCCCTTTTAAGGGCTATTGGTAGTTTATTATAGGCTAGGTTTTTTTTTATTTTGGGTGGGCTTTTCTATGTTGATAAGGCTATTAGATTAGGTGTAATTCTTTTTTATTTTGAATAATTTCGTTTGTTATTTTTCATAATTTAGTGTTTGTTACTTTTTGTAATTTAGTCTTTTTTATTTTTTGCAATTAGATAGTTTGAACTTTTTATAGTAGTGTTAGGATTTTTTTAATGTGTAGTTTAGTTTTATTTAATTGGTAGTTAGTTTAATTTTATTTAAATAATTATATTAGATTAATTGTTAGTTTAAACTTAGTTCTTTTAATTTGACAGGTTAGTTTTAATTTAATTTAAGATAGGGAAATTGTAATTTTAATATAAAGTTAGGGGGTGTTAGGGTAAGGGTTACATTAGGGTTAGGGTTATGGTTAGGTTTAGGGGTTACTAGTTTAATTTAGTTTATTGTGATGTAGGGGATTTCGCTTTAGGGATTAATAGTTTACTTTAGTATATTTAGTTGTGGGGGGCTTGCGGTTTAGGGGTTAATAGGTTTATTATAGTGGGGGCGGTATAGGGCTTAATAACTTTAGTACAGTGGGGGCGATGTGGGCGGATGGTAGATTAGGGGTTAATAATATTTAAATAGTGTTTGTGATGAGGAGGGCGGCGGTTTAGGGGTTAATAACTTTATTATAGTGGTGACGATGTCGGGGAGCGGCAGAATAGGGGTTAATAATTATTTGTAGTGGCGGTGATGTCGGGAGCGGCAGATTAGGGGTTAATAAGTTTATTATAGTATTTGCGATGTGGGAGGGCCTCGGTTTAGGGGTTAATAGGTAGTTTATGGGTGTTTAGTGCACTTTGTAACACTTTAGTTATGAGTTTTATGTTACAGTTTTGTAGCGTAAAACTCATAACTACTGCTATTAGATTGCGTAACGGATCTTGACACTATTGGCTGCAACGCAGGTTTTTTAGCCTCTCCGCAAAACTCGTAATGGCAGCGCTATGGAAGTCCCATGAAAAAGCGTAATTTTTATGTGTGCGGGACTGACGTTGCGGTACAGGCTAAAAGGCTTGTGGTACAGCTATACTGACAAGACTTGTAATGGCTGCAGTCCGCTTTTAATGCTAAAATGACCATTTTTTCAGCGTTAAAACCCGAACACACAACTCGTAATCTAGCTGTATCTTAATGACCTCTACCAATACAGTATAATGGCTCAATAGGGTTATGTAATACGAATGGGAGATTACACCTCTAACCACAGACTGATATTACTAATAATAATTCCAATGATAGTATTTGATAAAGAAGATACTTTCAGATTTTTGATCACAATCTATTAGTGATTTATATAATCTATCATTGGAGGTTACCACAAGTGGGCGGTTGCAGCTCCTACCGGATAGTTTTATGAGTGTATTCTCACACGAGCAATCCAGTATATACCACAGCACCCTATTTGGCCTGTATGGTGGAGATTTACAAATAAAAATCTATCCTTTTTACTGTATATGTGACCTTTTTCAGTAATTTTAGAGCAATACATATTGTTCTAAGTTTGAACCAAGCACCATTATTCGACTGCTGCTAATTATTAACCGCATATCAGCCTACCCATTACCAGTTGATATTATCACCCTAGTGTGGGCTAGATTTTGCCGCCTTAATGACTGCTAATCTCATGTTAGTGATTTCACAAGACCATTAACATTTCTTTCTAACCCATATAACACGTAACCATGAATATTGTGTTTATTACAATTTTCTGGTCCTATTCAAACCAGGATTTATCTTTACTTAACAGCCCGTACATGTCTAGTTGTTTTTAAAGTCCCCATTTTTAACCTTTACCAATAAAGTATTCATTTTTATATTTGAGATGACGTAACCATTTATTATCACTTTTTGAGGGATTTTAGTGCTATTGTGTATTCTTTTTTAAGCTTCTCTTAGCTGTATTTGTAAACAGGGTACAAATGTGTCAGCTTGTACTATACGTCACCATCTGAATGAAAAGGGACGCTATGGTAGAAGACCAAGGAGGACCCCACTGCTGACACAGAAACATAAAAAAGCCAGACTAGAGTTTGCCAAAACTTACCTGAGGAAGCGAATTTGCTGTGGACAAACTAAACGAAATTACAGCTCTTTGGTAAAGCCCATCATTCTACTGTTTTCAGAAAAAGAAATGAGGCTTTTAAAGAAAAGAGTACAGTCCCTACAGTGAAACATGGTGGAGATTCACTTATGTTTTGGGGTTGTTTTGCTGCTTCAGGCACTGGATGTCTTGACTGTGTGCATGGCGTTATGAAATCTGAAGACTACCAAAGAATTCTGTGGTGCAATGTAGGGCCCAGCGTCAGAAAGTTGGGTCTCCGTCAAAGGTCATGGGTCTTACAGCAGGACAATGACCCAAAGCACACTTCAAAAAACATCCAGAAATGATTTAAGACAAAGTGCTGGAGAGTACTGGCCAGGAATGAGTCCTGATCTCAATCCCATAGAGCACATGTGGAGAGATCTCAAAACAGCAGTTGGGAAAAGGAACCCTTCCAATCTGAAAGACCTGGAGCATTTGGCAAAAAAAGAGTGGTCCAAAATTCCAGTAGAGAGGTGTAAGAAACTAATTGATGGTTACAGGAAGCGATTGATTTGTGCTACCAAATATTAAATTGAGGGTGCCAATAATTTTTTCCAGTCCATTTTTAGAGTTTTGCACGGAATGTGTCAGATTTGGCATTTTTTTCCTCCACTTTTTTGTGTAATACCAATACAAACAAAAGAAATAAACATGAGAATGCCTTAACATTTGTAATTGCAACAATTTTCTGGGTGAAGTGGTGCATTATCTGACAGAAATGCAGGGGTGACAATATTTTTGGCCATGACTGTGTGTATATATCTATGTGTGTGTATATACAGTATATATACATGTGTGTGTATAAAAATGGAGTTTCAAATTAGCTTTTATTTTGCCCTGAAAAAGTGCAAGTATGGCCTCTTAGCCTTGTGTAGTGATGTACCTGTGTTATAGTACAGCCTCAGACTTATATGTAATCCAGTAAACATTTGTATTCTATGCAAACAGCATCAATAGTAGCTGTTGTCTCTGACCCAGTACACATTATAGATGCATAATATGTACATTTATTATATCACCTTAGAGCATAATACAGTAGGAAAAGTTGAAGTCTGATTTCAGCAGTTCAAAAGAATCATTAAAAACTGAGCATAGTACGTACAACATTGTTACAAATACTGCTCCCATATAAATACAAAACTTGCATACACTTGAGCAACCTCAGTATGATTTTTAGTAATGGGCATATTTTTAACAATAGATTCCAAGAGAAAGGTACTGTAGATTTTATTTAACCATACAATGTATCTGAGTCATGACTTCCATGTCCTTTTATACTATGATCTGATAATTACAAAAAGCTGTAACTTGATCAACTAAATTCAACAAACAAGGATGCCAAAAGTGGCACTGAATCTTAGAATGTGTCTTCAGCTGTCAGTGTTGGGACAATGACACTCATTTGGCAGCTTTACTAGAACTAAACGTTTTGTTTTTGTTTGGTAACTTGGAAATCTTAATAGAGTATTACCCAGTACATATTTGTCTATCTATTGATCTTTCTATTGATCTATCTATCTATTTCTCTCTGTCTCTCTTCCACGCCACGCCGCTCTAGCCATTGCTAGGGGCGCAGCGTCTCCCTGCTCGTTGCCAGGGGCTGTGTCGGGTCGGATGCGTGCGGCGATGACGTCATCGCTGCACGCTCCCTTCTCCTGATGCCGGTCCGGACGTTTGTGACGCGAATCCTTCACCTATGTAAGCTTCTATCTAACATACTATCACTGCCCAAGTATAGGTGTTACTTCTCGTACTCCTGGGAGTGATAGATCATTTTTTTCTTATTGCCTTGCTGTGTTTGAACCCTGCCTGTCTGACTACTCTGCCTGCTATACCCCTGAATTGCTGGATCAATACATTGCTGCTGAACTCTGTTTGTCTGATTACTCTACCTGTTTAACCCCTAAATTGCTGGACTGATATGTTGCTGCTGAACCCTGCCTGTCTGACTACTCTACCTGTTTAACCCCTAAAATGCTGGACTGATATATTGCTACTGAACCCTGTCTGTCTGACTACTCTGCTTATTAACCCCTGTTATTCTGGATTGCCTCTTCTGTTGCCAAATCTTGCCTGTCTGACCATTCCAGTGATTTGCCTTTCCCTGTTCTGCCGTTGCCACTGGGGACTGTCCTGTCTGTGGTGAGTGCCGCTCTCCTCATCTTGCTAACTTTCTCTGCTCTGGGATATTCCCTATCATTCCGGCTCGACGCCGGGATAACAAGACTACTGGCCGAGTTTGGTCTGATAGAGGGGTATCCCACGAGCGTTACACTATCACTCTTGCTCTCTCTCCCTCTCTATCTCTCTCTAACTCTCTCTCTCTTTCTATATGTCTCTGGGGCTGATTTATCAAAGCGTCAATCTCTGTGCATTCGCTGGTGTCAATACGCTCGCCAGACATCGCTGCCGCAAATCTACATACAATGTATTTATTTGCAATCAATGGATATTTTAAGAGCTGGGACAGTTTTCACTCTGCACTTGTGTAACCCCTCCTGATTGCAGTCTAGTTTAAAACACCACCCCTACACAGGTGTTATAAAATGGGCTAACATATAAGATGACATTTCTTAATGAAAATGAAATTCAAGAGAAGGAAGAAAAACACTGAAAATAGCATGCCAGTAAAGAGGTGATTTTAATTTATGCTGTATCTGATTCATGACAGTTTAATGTTAAGTAGACTATCCCTTTGAGCTATCAGGTTCAGATTATATTGAATGAAACATCATTCGATTTTTAAAATCATTGTCTAAAATATTACACTGTGTGTCCTAATGTCATCATCAATGTTTAACTTTAAAGGGACACTGAACCCAATTTTTTTCTTTCGTGATTCAGATAGCATGAAATTTTAAACAACTTTCTAATTTACTCCTATTATCAAATTATCTTTATTCTCTTGGTATCTTTATTTGAAATGCAAGAATGTAAGTTTAGATGCCGGGCCATTTTTGGTGAACATCCTGGGTTGTCCTTGCTGATTGGTGGATAAATTCATCCACCAATAAAAAATTGCTGTCCAGAGTACTGAACCAAGAAAAAAAGCTTGGATGCCTTCTTTTTCAAATAAAGATAGCAAGAGAACAAAGAAAATGTATAATAGGAGTAAATTAGAAAGTTGCTTAAAATTGCATGCTCTATCTGAATCATGAAAGAAAAAAAATTGGTTTAGTGCCCCTTTAATACTAATTTCACATATACATACTTTTAAAGTATAATATACAATGTAACAAATGGCACTTACAAGTTCTGATGAGTGATCAACGACACAAGTATCGAGCAATTTGATTCATTAGTGATAGTATAAAATGTATATTTCAATCAGATTGGCTGATGTCATAAATCACGAGATTATGCATATCCCAATCAAAAGTGGTGGAAAACTTCACTATTTTGTGGGTTGTTTGTGAGTTTGCTTCAAATTTGGTGCAAAAAGTGTTGCTTCAAATTTGGTGCGAAGCGGAGAGTGGGTCTTGTATTACATGCGTTAAACATGGTGCAAATAGATTTATCCAAAAAAGGAAGTTAGCTATATTATGTTGTGTATTTATTTCATTGTTATCCCTATATCTACTAGTGCACGAAATTTGAAGCAAAAATATTGTCCCCTTTCTTTATAATGAGAGACAAAGATGTAACATAACCCATAATTCATAAGTACTTTTATTATGTAATATGCTTCATTCTCTTGCCGCATCGAACATAACCTTTCTGTGTTTTCAGACTCCCATTGATTTCTTTGGCATTCGCAGCCTCAAGGGTGGTGGTTTAAACTATAGGTACGCTGCGGCCGAATAAACATGAGCATACCTGTTAAATGTTTAATAAATTGGCTAGAGGGTCAAATAGAGTCGAATGTGAATTTGAAACATCTGTAATGACGCAAGCATCGATCTGCGTTGGATTGATCTCACGGGAGCGTATATTACGTCGAACATTGCAACATTTGACGATGTTGACACTTTTTTAACTACAGCGGATCAGATTTGCGTAGAATATGACGCGGAATACAAGCGCATTATCAGTTGACGCTTTGATAAATCGGCCCCTCTCTCTCTTTCTCTCTCTATCACTCTAGCTCTATCTCTCTCTCTATAGCTCTAGCTCTATCTCTATGGCCCCTATTTAACAAAGGTCTGTCAGACCGGATCCGACAGACCTCGCTGAATGCGGAGAGCAATACGCTCTCCGTATTCAGCATTGCACCAGCAGCTTTTGCGAACTGCTGGTGCAACCCCGCCCCCTGCAGATTCAAGGACAATCGGCCGCCTACAGGGGGTTTCAATCAACCCGATCATACTCGATCGGGTTGAATTGCAGCAATGTCTGTCCACCTGCTCAGAGCAGGTGGACAAGTTATGGAACAGCGGTCTTTAGACCGCTGCTTCATAACTGGTGTTTCTGGCGAGCCTGCAGTAGCTTGATAAATGGGCCCCTGTATGTCTCTCTCTCTCTCTATCTCTCTCTCTCTCTATCTATCTATTTATCGCTCTACCTCTATAGCTCTCTTTCCTTCTCTGTCTCTCTCTGTCTCTCTATTGTTTTAGCTCTCTCTCTCTCTCACTATATATATGTATATATAACTCTATCTCTCTCTCTCTCTCTCTCATCTTCTTTCTCTCTATCGCTCTAGCTCTCTCTCTCTCTCTCTCTCTCTCTATATATATATATATATATATCACACTCTAGCTCTATCTCTCTTCTTCTTTCTCTCTCTGTGTCTCTCTCTCTCTCTATCGCTCTAGCTCTCTCTCTCTCTATGTCTTTCTCTTTATCACTCTAGCTCTCTTTCTCTCTCTATATGTCTTTCTCTTTATCACTCTACCTATATCTCTCTCTTTGTCTCTCTCTCTCTTTGTATCTATCTATCTATCTATCTATCTATCTATCTATCTATCTATCTATCTATCAGTCTGTCTGTCTATCTATCATCTATATCTCTCTCTCTCTATGTCTCTCTCTCTCTATCGCTCTATCTATATATATGTCTCTCTTCTTCTTTCTCTCTCTACATCTCTCTCTATATTACTCTCTCTCTATCTCTCTCTCTATCTCTCTCTATATGCCCCTCTCTCTCTCTCTCTCTCTCTCTCTCTCTCTCTCTATGTCTTTCTATCATCTATCTATCTATCATCTATCTATCTATCTATCATCTATCTATCTATCTATCTATCTATCTATCTATCCCATCTATCTATCTATCTATCTATCTATCTATTTATCTATCATATATCTCTCTCTTTCTATTGCTCTAGTTCTCTCTCTCTCTCTCTCTCTCTCTCTCTCTATCTCTCTCTCTATCTCTCTATCTCTATCTATCGCTCTACCTAGCACTGTGGAATCTGTTGGCGCTCTACAAATACCTGATAATAATAATAAAATAATAATAATACCTCTATAGCTCTCTTTCTCTCACTATTGCTCTATCTCTATATATCTTTCTCTGTCTATCACTCTAGCTCTATCTTGCTCTATCTCGCTCTCTCTCGCTCTCTAACTCTCTCTCTCTCTCGCTCTATCTCTCTCTCACTGTCTCTTTCTCTCTCTCTATTGCTCTCTCTCTATCGCTCTCTCTCTATCTCTATATCGCTTTCTCTCTCTATGTCTATCACTTTAGCTCTATCTATCTCTCACTCTCTATATCTCTCTTTCTTCAAGTCCAGGCTCTCTCTCTCTTTCACTCTCTTTCTCTCTCTCTCTCTCTCTCTCTCTCTCTTTCTCTCTATCTATCTAATTCTCTCTCTAGATCTATCTATCTATATATCTATCTATCATCTATCTATCACTATTGCTCTAGCTCTATCTCTATATATCTTTCTATCTCTCTGTCTATCACTCTATCTCTATCTCTCACTCTATAGCTCTCTCTCTATTTATCTATCTCTCTCTATCGCTCTATCTCTCTCGCTCGCTCTATCTCTCTAGCTCAGCGCTTTCCAAACTTTTCCTGTTGGTGACACTTTTTAGACCTACATCATTTTGCGACACAGTAATTAAGTTGTACTAGCAAACAGGAGGTTAAACTAACTTGTTTTAAGAGATACGGACACAAACATAAATTATATAATAGCAATATGTATTTACAAGTAACAGTATGTATGTGCAAGAATTAAAAAAAAAGTTTAATAGCACCAATAGCTACAGAAAATATCTGAAAATTACCCCTCAGGGAAGTGCCTGTATAATATTATGTATGCACAACACTAAAGAGTCTATCTTGTCATGCTGTTACAGGGTGTCCGAGCTTAACTTTACCACCCAGGTGCAGATTGCCGAGTCACTGTAGAGGACTTTGGGGTCATCCACCTCCTACCTTTAACAAGGACCAACTCAATCTATCCAGTGGATTGGGAATATCTCCCTCCTACCCCTGTATATATATTGTATATCCCTGGGTGTCCACTTCGTGAGCGGCAACACCGGATTTACCAGCTGCAGTGTCCATTCAGGAATCTGATGGCTCTAACTCAGAAGTTACCGTCTCACTCCACCAGCGGCTTGCGGCAGGCTTGTTCACTGCTCGGCTCCCCAACACCAGCGGTATCCATCCAAACATGATGATGTAACAGGCAAATCCATGTACAGCTTAGCCAATGGCTCCTGGCTCCGGGGGCATGCCAATGTTAAGATGCTGTGGGAGCCCCAGTGCTCCGTAATAGAACTCAAGAAAAAGGAAAGTCCAATCCAAAACAATTCAGCCCCACATCATAAGTTAAAAGGTGAAACTTTATTCTTCCATTAAAATTGTGGCATCACAGTGCAGATGCCAGTTTATATACAAAACAAAGCATCCAGCCAAGGGTGAAAAAAGGTCTGACCGGTTTCGGTCCTGGTGACCGTAATTATAGACATAATAGTATACAGGTAAGTGGCGTTTAAAAAGAATTAAAAACACAATCTCATTAGCTGGTAGTTAATGAGGTACAAGTTAACTCCTGACAAGCCGGATCCACCAGCTATTGGATGTATTGATTTTTGAGAAAACTTAACCCATTGTGCAATATGGGACTCTGGAATTTCTTTACTTTAAACAGATGATAAGGGTTTAATTCAAATACTTGGGTAGGGGTAAGGGATCATAAGGATAACAAAGATACACAATATCTCTAAAGTGAGGGAACATGGTCATATAGATACACGAACTACACTTAAATAGCACTATTCAGTTAACACCTATACTTATATTACCCTCATATGTTCAGTGATCCTTCTGTAGTAAGAGATATTCACAATGTCTCCTCATATGAGGGATAACAACATACATATGTGGTATACACATCATTAACATGTAAGTAGATATTGCCATATGTGTTACCTGCACAACAAAGCACTTTTAACCAATCCTCATGCAAATATATACATACAGGGTAATTCTACATCAAGGGAGAGAAGTACACCTGCTTTATATAGCTCCTACCTAACTCAAATGAACCA
Source organism: Bombina bombina (assembly GCF_027579735.1). Taxonomy (NCBI): domain Eukaryota; kingdom Metazoa; phylum Chordata; class Amphibia; order Anura; family Bombinatoridae; genus Bombina; species Bombina bombina. Next base: position 233,593,045 of record NC_069505.1, on the reverse strand, counting down.
TATCCTTCCTTTTAGGGGGAGTGTTCTCTAATTGATTAGTTGCATACACCTGTATATTCAGGCTCTACACTCAGATTCTACCCATATGACCCATTAAAGCTGTATGCCCTATCTTACATCACATACTGTATATTTTGTTTAGCCAATGGATGCTCTAACCTTTTAGTTTAAAGGGCCTATCACAGCGGAGGTGTGTCCATCCTCATCACCATCCACTCCATCTCTGTGCCTATATGATAGGCTGCTGTGTACTCTGCCCCTCAATACTACCATATGATTGGCCTTTATAATTAATCAACAGTGTTACTGACTAAGGTAAATGATCGCCGCAATAAGCCGCAAAACACACTACATACCCCATTACTACTCGATGTCACACCTGTTATGCAAATTTCCATGACCATACACCACAAATCCAAATGGGCAGAGAAGTGTACATATACCACATACAGTGCCCAAATAACATCGATACACTATTTGAATAGTAGTACCCTATCCATATTTCACGATATACCTTCCCTCAAATATACAAACTGATGATCCCATAGCTTATAACTAAGCCGGTTCCCCATCAAAGCCTCCACAAAATACCAAAAGGCCTATTTATCAAGCCGTCAACTATGCTGCATTCACCAGCACCAATACGCTCACCTAACATCGCGGCCGCGGACCTGAATATGCTCTCCATATTTTAAAAAAAAGCTGTCAAAAAGCCGCGCACCAAGTACGGGGCGATGTCGATCTAGCTGTTATTTAGCTTTTTCCCAACTTTATTTATACCCTGTCACTAAACACCGCCACTATACTAAAATGTTTAACCCCTATCCCGCTGCTCCCTGAGCCCACGGCAACTCTAATAAAGTTATTAACCCCTATTCTGCTGCTCCCCGACACCGCCGCAACTAACTAAATGTATTAACCCCTATCCCGCCACTCCCGGAGCCCACCACAACTAAATAAATGTATTAACCCCTAAACCCCTGGCCTCCCACATCACTACCACTTACTAAACCTATTAACCCCTAAACCACCAGCCCCCCACATCACCATAAACTAAATTAAGCTATTAACCCCTAAACCTAACAACCCGCTAACTTTACATTATAATTACCTCATCCCTATCTTATAATAAATTTAAACTTACCTTTAGAATTAAATTAAACTATATTAAACTATTAATTAACCTACCCTACTATGCTAAAATTACATTAAACTAACAATTAAATTAACTATATTACATATTTAAAAACCTAACCCTTCTCAAGTTATTTAAATCTACAATAAAGAATTACTAAGTTACAAAAATTTACAACTAAGTTACAAAAAATAAAAAACACTAAGTTACAGAAAATAATAAACACTAAGTTACACACAAAAAAAGAAATTATTAAATATTTAAACTTATTACACCTAATCTAATAGCCCTATGAAAATAAAAAAGCCCACGCAAAATAAAAAAAAAACCCTAGCCTACAATAAACTCTTAAAAGGGCCTTTTTGCGGGGCATTGCCCCAAAGAAATCAGCTCTTTTACCTGTAAAAAAAAATACAAACAACCCCCCAACAGTAAATCCCACCACCCACACAACCAAACACCCCAAATAAAATCCTATCTAAAAAAAAAAACAAGCTCCCCATTGTCCTGAAAAGGGCATTTGGGTGGGCATTGCCCTTAAAAGGCCATTTAGCTCTTTTTCTGCCCAAAGTCCCTAAGCTAAAAATAAAACCCACCCAATAAACCCTTAAAAAAACCTAACACTAACCCCCGAAGATCCACTTACAGTTTTTGAAGACCCAACATCCATCCCCAACGAAGCGGCAGAAGTCTTCCTCCAAGCGGGCCGAAGTCTTAATCAAAGCCAGCAGAAGTCTTCATCCAGACAGCATCTTCTATCTTCATCCATCCGGCACGGAGCGGCTCCATCTTCAAGACATCCGGTGCAGAGCATCCTCTTCTTACGATCGCCGCTGAAGAATGAAGTTTCCGTTAAATGATGTCATCCAAGATGGCATCTCTTAGATTCTGATTGGCTGATAGAATTCTATCAGCCAATAGGAATTAAGGTGGAAAAAATCCTATTGGCTGTTGCAATATAAAGATGATTGGCATGCCAATCTACTTTTCCCATCTGTTACAATAATTGTTAACACTAATGACATATAGGATGGAAGGAATGTGCACACCTTTGAGCCTACCTCAGTATGCTCTCATTTAAATTTTTCAACAAAGAAGACCACAAGAAATGAGTAAAATTGAACACTGTAGCTACATTTTGAAACCTTCACTGTAGATGTTTCTTTAAAGTCCTCATGTTTTCCCTTATGAAATGTAGTTCCATTTACATAACCAATCACCATCTCTACAAATAAATGGCTTGTTTACACAACAATACTATTCACTGAGCAATTTGGCTATAATTTATTCTAATATAATTATGTTCCATCTTGATTTAATTTGAATATCAATTTCACCAACATAGTTAATACTACAGGAACATTTAATTAGATACACTGCTGCTTTATAACTGTCTGTATGCAACACTTTAAAGCAAATGTGACTATTTTTGTGTGCTGTGTGACTGTGTTTTTGTTTTCAAGCTTGTCCCTGTCCATCAATAGAATTTGGTGGAGATTTGTAATGTGTTGCTGTTTCTGGCATTTAAAGGATGAACGTGAGTTTGCTCTCTGCAACAATGTCATTCCTGACAAGAGCCATTTATGTAATATCTCTTTTTGTAAAACTGTCACATACATGGATGTCCACAGACATTTTTTCTGGGAGGGGCAAATAAATGCACAAACATATTCTATGGCATCATCTAAAGCAGGAGAGAGTTGCATGAGATGCACATCATTTTAAAAACAGTGGCTTATTGGCATCAAGACAATCACTTAAGTGGGTGCTTATTTATAAGAACCAAAATTCCAGACTGTGCATTTTCCCCCTTTTGCCTCCTTGGTCTATGGGCAAATAGATTTGAAGGTTATTCCAAATAGTGAATTTGACTTTCACATAATCATTATCACAACCAGTACAAAGCAGTGCCAGCCGTATGAATGTGAATATCTTTTTATAAATATGCTCCACAACAATGTTCCAGAAGTTCTCAGGTTTCTTCTTGTGCTTTAATGATTCAGAGCTGTTAATAGGACACATACAATTTATTTTGCTCATCATGTAATGGACACACTTTGTATAAAACAAGCAAAAGGTCATTGACAATACTATTGGAAACACAAGCAGTTTAAGAAATTGAAAAGGAATCCTTTCAACACAGGCAGACAGAGGGTTTGAAAATACTGGGGGGGGGGGTGAGAGACGGCTGTTTAAGAAAATATTTCTGAAATGTGTTTCATGGACATACAGAAAAAGGGGCTATTACCCCTATTGGTGCCACAGAGAATACTTTATAGTATATTGTAATAACTTTTAATGGATCGACATATTCATGTGTCATATTGATGTTATGTATTTTATGTTTTCAAGACTTCATAAGCAGAGACGGTTCTAGAAATGAAAATTTGGGGGGCAAACACCTGGAAAAGCTCCAGGGCCAGGAGTCAAGGAGACCATTGGGTGATCTGTATGCTGAATCAGGGTGGGCACAGGTAAAGACATTGTGTGGGTAAAGCTAGATGTGCTGCAGGAAGAGTTAAAGGGACATAATACCATATGTTAAATCACTTGTAGCATATCTAGTTGACTAATACATATTCCCTGATATTTTACTACTTCAGCTCATCAGAGTCAGTGCTCTGTGATCCAGAGCTACTGTTTTACTGTCACCTGCATGTAAAAACAACAGCCAATCAGCTTAATCAATACGGCACTCACACATTACTGTGATCTCATGGAATTTCACTGAAACATTGCGAGATTTCATAGTAAACTTACTCAAAATGAGTATGGAAATAACATGACTGTGCCTGCACTTGCTAGGTGAACAATACTGTGCTATAAAGTATATTCTGTGGCACCAATAGGGGTAATAGCACCTTTTTCTGTATGTCCATGAAACACATTTCATTGCAAAAGCATTCCTTGTGAAATGCTTGTGCAATGCCGCCCCCTGCAGATTTGCGGCCAATCGGCCGCTAGCAGAGGCGGGTGTCAATCAACCCGATCGTATGTGATCGGGCGGATTGCTGTCTGCCACCTCAGAAGTGATGGACAAGTTAAGGAGCAGCGGTCTTAAGACCGCTGCTTCTTAACTTATGTTTCTGGCAAGCCTGAAGGTTAACACAGAAACAGCTGCAGCGGCAAAATAAATCGGCCCCTAAATCTGCAAATCTTAAGAACTGTAAACTTTGGTATTTTAAACTTTAGATAAAAAAACAATTAGCTTTCCCTTTCTCTATGAAGGGATATTAAACATTTTGAGATTTTGAGATAGTAATATGTTTATATATGCATAGTATATCCAGATAGGCAAAATATATTTGGCCTATATACTAAATGTCCAAATTGTGAAAAGCAAAATAATGGGACATATCATGAAGATAACAGAAATTGGAGAGAATAAAGATTAGGGTATAGTGAGCACTATGTTCTAGTATAAGAAGCAATTCTATAAAAAATAACTTTTAATAATATGTATATAAAAATGAGGACACAACCTCTATCTAGTAAATGGAACTTCACCAACCAAAACTAAATAATAAAATACACGCATTCACCTCCCTGTTTCCTGGCCGATAGCTGCAGTCGTCGGCATCTGATGCCAGGAGTGAAAAAACATGAAATATCACTAATATATTTACACAAACTAGTTTCGGCCTAGATAGTGGCCTTTTTCAAGGGGAGTGGTAACAAGCCGAAGCCCCAAATGCCACCCTTTTAAATATGGTTCAGAAAACTTCATCCTCCAATCATGGTGCTGTACTGGACAACGCACTCCATATAGCCTATATATGCTGTATGTTGCTAGTTTATGGGCGTATATTGTTTGTGTGCATTGTGATTGGTAGGCAAATGATGACATCGCATACCTAAGGGACGTAACTTATAAACAGAGTCTGACAGCTTAAGTGTATTCCCCGATCTGTGTTTTGCATTGCGTAATTCCAAGAATGTTAAATAACTCTCTTAGAAATACATTCGCACAGGTGAAATAGTTAAAACCGGATTTGCTATAACATGTATTCCCTATGAGCTTCTCTCAACTCTCGTACAATGTAGTACATCGTGCACCATCTGATCTGTCTGTGTTGTTTACAGCTGATATGTGGGCGTGTTTAAGTGATGCATATCATAGTTGGAAGGGAAATACTGACATCACAAACAGGGGGTATGAGTAAATAAAGAAATAGACAGCTAATGTACATTACAAAGTCCCCTTTATCAAAATATATGCACCTGAGCATGTTCCAATGATTCCTAAAAAATATACTCATATTAATATGATTCCCCTAATGTGAAAATATTAGCTCCGGATTAGCTCTAACACTTATTTTCTTATTAACTCGTCCCAATGGGTAGGGTAAAACTGACGTCATAGAGTGGGCATTTCAAGTAAACAAAAACCAAACAGTAATTGTGTATTAAACGATCCACAATAAGTAAGTAGCTGTATATCCAATTACTACGCTATGTATACAAATGTGGACCCTTGCCCATTATATGCAGTCATTTCGATCAGAATATGCATCAGCATGCATTCCTAATCCTATTATCCCTATGAGGTTATCAGTGAGTTATAAGAACACAGTTTGCTATGATATACACTCATGTCACACCTGGCATTAGCCCATATACAGTGCTAACAACATAGCATCTGACAATGTAAACTAATCAAGAAATGTAAATAAGCAGTTATTGTGATGTCATTGGTGGGCAACATTGGAAGTGGATTAATAATTAGCTATCATGTTTAATGGAAGTGTGATAAGTGCACATCATTGGACTAAAATCAAGTATGTGTATGAACCCTGAGAGCAAGTATGATGAAAAACTAAAATTTGGTTCCCATCATACTACCCATGTATTATAAATTGTCTAATTATACTTGATGTACCCAACAGATACTGCAACAGATAAGGAGTTTACCTAAATGTGAATATATAAATATAATACATCATTTAGTATGATGATATCCCCCATATGTAATAATGTTATTTTACAATGGTCATGATCTGGTTGACACTATGTAGTGTATTTCACAATTATGGGCTAATTAAACACATAGGGGCATATGTATCAAGCTCCGTATGGAGTTTGTTCCCCCGTGTTTCTGGTGAGCCTGTAGGCTCGCCAGAAACAGCAGTTATGAAGCAGCGGTCACAAAGACCGCTGCTCCATAACCTGTCTGCCTGCACTGAGCAGGCGGACAGACATCGCCGCAAATCAACCCGATCTAGTACGATCGGGTTTATTGACACCCTGATTGGCCGCGAGTCAGCAGGGGGCGGCGTTGCACTAGCAGCTCTTGTGAGCTGCTGGTGCAATGCTGAATAAGGCGAGCGTATTGCTCGCCGTATTCAGCGAAGTCTGGCGGACCTGATCTGCACTGTCGGATCAGGTCCGCCAGACTTTGATAACTAGAGGCCCTTGTAACCTGTGATCCGGTTATTTACTATCAACCAAATATCATACCATAAAAATAAAAAAATTATTAAATACACCAAGTTACACAAGTGGTGGAAAATTCCTTCCATGGGGATAAGATTTCATATCACTGATTATCTGATACTTAACATGATTTCGCTAGTTTTCATCCACTTTAGATACTACATATTTGCAAGGTAAATGTGTATATAATCATTCATTAAAGAAAAACTCAACAATTATTGGCTTCATTCTTCCCATGTGGCATTATTGAATTTAATCTGAATATCCAATTTGTCTTCTTTTGGAGCAATGTTTGTCCGCACCCTCTACCTCTAATACCAGGTTTCACTTTCTCCAATCCCAGACATTTAAAGGTTCCTGTGCCACCTCCATGATTAAATAGAAAATGTCTAGCCACACTAGTTATTTGTTTGCCATTATCCAAGTCTTTGCGGGCATTACGGATATTACTTAGATGTTCCGTCATGCGTTTACCCAATTCTCTAGTGGTCATCCCAACATAGAAATGTTCACATGAGCATGAATTACAGTAAATCCCATTAGTGCTTATCATGAAGAACCATTTGAAAATTCTCAAGTTTGAAATATAAACCTTTCAGAATTTCAAAAGTTGTGTGCTACATCCACAGTCTGTATAAATGTCCATCTCTGTCTTTTATATTCTCTGTAGATACAGATAGCACCTTATAACTATAAAACCAGCAGACTCCCAGACTTTTCACACCCAGACATAATGAGCTTTTCCTTGTCTCATTTCATTTGATGTTTCCTGCCTCATTTACATGACTTTAAGTGAACGTCCTGTAGCTAAAGTCTTTGTTTTGGAATTCATAAAGATTTGTACTCTCCCCTTGTTGGAGCACAGAGTGGTGAGTTCAGCTCTATTGAAATCAATAAAGCCACTTTTAACTCAAAACTTCCTAACTCATAGAACAAACTCCACTGTCAGGTTAACATAACACAGAGACACACAAAAACCTGCACATTCGTAATCTTACAAAACAAATGAATGAAAATGAAAAAGATAAAACTAAACACCAGCTATAAAATAATCCACTATAACAAAAACGTTCAAGAGTAATAAAAAATAAATAAAAATAAGACCTGAAGTGATACTTGAGTGCAAGAGAAGTTACTTTACAAGGACATTTGCGTCTTTATTATTTCTATATAATGAGTGGCGGTTTAGGTAAAAATATCCAGTCCCCACCTCAAGGACACCCCAGAATACACTTTACCTGCTTGTTTAACCCCTTTGTGGCAGATAAACCTATTGTAAGCAAGTGTCTGTAATGGAAAAAATGACATGTGAATTAAAACATGTAATTTTTTGTATTAGAATGTCATATCCATTTAACCCCTTCACTACCAAGAGATATGTACCAATAGGAGAATGTTTAGCATGTCTGCTATCACTCAATTTAAACAGAAATAGATCCTTGTTTTTTTTTTCTATTTACCTGTCAAAACTAAATATTTTAGACAACTCAAGATATTGATCTAGGTCTATTTTGGAATATTTTATGTCACCATTTCATCGCCAAATGCGATCATATAATAGCATTGTTAACTTTTTCACAAACTTTGGGGTTGTCACTGAAATTATTTACATACTGCTTGTGCAATCATGGCACAAATGGCTGTAAAAGTTTCTCTGGCATCCCCTTTGTTCAGAAATAGCAGACATATATGGTGTTGTCATTGGTTTTTGGTAATTAGAAGGCCGCTAACTGCAGCTGTGCACCACACTTCTATTATTCCCAACAGTGAAGGGGTTAATCAGATAGCTTGTAAGTTTAATTTTAGCTCTAGTGTAGAGATTACCCTCTCACCTGATTACCCCCCCCCCCCGTGATAACCCCCATCTTAGGTACCAAAATGAAAATTAAGGGTCAATATTTTTTTTATTAAATATTATTTTTTTAAATATATTCTGCAGTGTAGGATCCCCCTTACCCTCCAACCTCCCTGATCCCTCCCAAACAACTTTCTAACCCCCCCCATTAACTATGTACACCATCTTAGGTACTGGCAGCTGTCTGCCAGTACCTATAAAATATGATTATTTATTTTTTTATTCTTTTTTTTAATTTTCTGTAGTGTAGTCATCCCCCCTCCTCCCCCTTCCTGCGGGAACCCTCACACCCTTCCCCCCTCTGCCTTTATTTTTTATTTTCTGCAGTGTAGGGCTCCCCCCCTCCTTTCCCCTCCCCCTCCTTCCTCCCTCTCCCCTCCACTGCTGAGCCACCAACTCACCTCCTGGATTTCCTCCCACACCTCCCTCCAGCACCAGCAGATTATCATTACAGACGGTTACACACATAGTGTCACCGTCTGTAACGATCTGGCATCTGCCTTCATAAGGAAGCGGAGCATCGATCACCCTCCATTTCCATATGCGGCAGATGGCTGGAGCTCAGGAACTCCAGCTCTCGGCTGTAACTTAATAGCGAGACTGCTGGAGCTTCCTGCAGCTCCGATGTATATATACTTCTTGTGGTACAATAGCCAAAGTACCGCACAACGTATATATACGTCTTAATGGGCTAAGGGGTTAAAGGAACAGTAAGCACCTTGAGATCTGTATATAAAATGTCTAGTTGCGAGTAACAACTTTGCAGTATACTTTCATTATTTGTTTTGTCCCCATTTCATATATTTTAGCTCTGAAAATTTCTCTAATTCCTGGAACTTAAAAAGCACCCTGCTGACTTTTCAAGGCTAGCCCTGCTACATATTTCCTTCAATGGCTTTATCAGATAATAATTGCAGAACAATACATTTTATACTAACATTACTAGCCTTGTTGTCTGCTGACTAAAGCCCAGATTGGCTACTCTAAATAAGGCAAATGATGGATGGAGTTTTGCTTTAAAAAACAATTGCAGTAAAAAGGATGCACATTTGTTTTAAAACCGTTTAGACGTGGATGGGATGTTTTATTGGATTTTATTTGAAGGTTTTTAGTTTACTGTCCCTACTCTATTATAGTTACTTCCAGCTCATTTTCACCCTTCCCTGCAGCACAAAAGATTAGGTAATAATAACAGTTTTTTTTTTTGCATAGTGCACAACTTTACCTTTGTATTTAACCCTGTTGCAAGGGTTAAACTGTTAGCGGCTTTAATTGTTCACCCAGGTTATTACATATTTACTTTAGTCGCCTTCTCAGTTATTTCCAGCATATTAGCATTTTAGATGATGTTGTTTAGCAAGATAATGTGAAAAGCTGATTTTGCCCTTGCAACCTTCACATATGACATGCTAATATATTTTTAAATATGTACTAAATTACATATGTTTAGCTAATATGTTTTCCTTCATAACTTTTATAGAATTATGAATTATTGCTTGTAAAATATATTTTACATATATGCATATAACTTTTATATGTAACGATATTAGAATGAATATGAATGAAGGAATATGGAATATGGAATATGGAAAGGAATATGCGTGTGTGTTTTACTTGTTCAACATGTAATTGTAAAAAACATTTTGTTCTTTTTGCCACAGAAATTTGTCAAAAATGTGCTCCTATTAATGGCTGTATACTTCAAATAAAAAGTTTAGTGTTGTAAGATATATTAAAAAACATGAAGCAGTAGAAATGATTGATCAGATTTAATAAAATTTAAAAGAAGAAAATAATGCACTCTCTGGGTTTAACAATAATATAGCAAGCCCTGGACGGCACCTATGCAGGCGGCAGATGGCGGGAGTTGCTCCGGCGGCAGATGCGGCGGCAAGGAGCGGGACACAACGGCCTTCTAGGGCCAGGCCGGTGAGGAGGGCCAGACCACCTGAGAGGCTCAGCCCGGAGCTGGGAGGCGGTAGCACTGCGAGAGGCAGAAGCCTGTGCAGCAGAAGTGGCAGAGGATCGTCACCTGGTGGTCCAGCCGGATGTGGAACCTCGATGCTGGTAAGGCCCGCGGGGAGGCCTGGGCTGGCTCAGGTGGCGGAGGGCTCAGAGGAGCGAGGATCCGGAGGTGTCACGGCCCTTGGTAGCGTCACAGCCCCGGTGGAGGATGCGGCACACGCAGGGACATAAGGGCTGTAGATAAGGCCCGGTAAGGGGGGGCTTCATGCAAGGAAGGAAGGGGACGTAGATAAGGCCCAGCGGGGGGAGGGCATAGATAAGGCCCAGGGAGTTTAGGTGGGGTTGTATGAGAGCCACAAAGTAAATGGGGGGTATGGATGTGGAGGAAGGCAATGATTGGGGGGATCAGCGCCAATGGGGTTGCTCAGCAGATATAAATATAAAAAGGGAATGAATGAGGTGCGCAGTATACATTATGTGGGGGATTTCAGCAAAGGGAGCAGGCCCCTTGGAGTACTGGAGATGAACAGGGAGGCCTCATAAGTCCCTAGGGAGGAATGGTAACAGGGCTTAAGGGGGCAGGAGTTTAGCAGAGTAGTATGGGGTATTCTTCCGCCCCCCCGACCCCCCTCCCCTCCTCAGTAATGGGAAGGTAATATATGGAGGTGGGGGCTGATAATTGATAATTTAGCTAGCAGGGGGGATAACTGGCCAGGGAGGGAGGAGTAATGGTAGTTGGGACCCAGGTCTGGGTGTGGCGCAAGGGTTTTGGTTGCTATGGGGTATTCCCCCCTTTTTTCCCCTCCCCCCTTTTCGCCTCCCCCCCTTTTTTCCCCTGGGGGGGAAATGTGGTTGAATAGGGGGGGCATGGTGGTGAGTTATGGTACTGATGTGTGGCTTTCCCTTCCTCCTCTCTCTCTGTATCCTTTCTTCAGAGTTATCCAGGACCAGTGACAGCGGGCCCGTCAGGCGGGCATCGCCTGTTGAAGAATTGGACTTCAATGAGATGGATATGGACACCATATTTTTGGGGGATTCATATAACGAATTCAAGGAGGAAGGACAAGGAGTGGCGGAGGATGCCGGACCTGGAACGGCGGAACAGGTAGGGGATATGAGGGCTTTGGCTCAGCTGTTACAGTTGTGATCACCTGGGGCCGCCAGGAGCAGGACGGAGGTGGAGACGGTCCCAGGAGTGGGCGCAGGCAGGAGACATGGAGGGGAGGATGACAGGGTTGGGACGGGGACGGGACGGTCCAGTAGGGCAGGTTCTGAAGTTCTGCTTTTTTCACAGGCTAGAAGGGATGGCGGCCCCAGAGGCAGGGGCCAAGGAGCTGGAAGGTCCGGGAGCAGTAGACAGCGGGTGAGGTCCCGTACCCCAGTGGAGGTTCGGAGGAGCAGACCCACCCACTCGTCGCCAACATGGGGGCGGCTGGAAAGGTCGCCAGGGAGGCGTCAGGATACAGACAGGGATCAAAGGAGGACACGTTCGCCTGCGAGAAGGCGGGAGTCAGCCAGGGCGGCTTCCGGCAGGTCGGGAGAAGAAGCAAGGAGAACGGAGGTGGGGGAGCCGGACCGGTCAGCTACAGCTCCTAGGGCGACAGGTGAGGAGCCCGGGAATGGGGCTAACACTTTGGTGGCCAATACTATGTGGACCGTGGGTGGGGGTTTGAATGCAGTATTGTTGCAGGGTCTGAAAGATTTGGTGGCGCAAGTAGAGAAAAAGTGCAGCGGGAGTTCGGGGTGGCGAGTGTGTGGGGGCATCAGGGAGGCCAAAATGCAGGGGTCCAGAGGTCAGGGGCGACGCCCGCGGGGGCAAATGGGTCAGGGGGAGGCATCATCAAGGTGGCGGACGTTGCCATGAGCAGACCATGTTTGTGCACGATTGGGCCGTTGGGCATCCATTTGACACAGGAGATTAAAGAAAAAATTTGGAAAAGGGAGTTCTTGAAGATCTTTTCGCTGCTGCCCCTTGAGCAGTTTGTGGAGATTAAGTAGGATCCAAAAGGGGAGCAGGGAAAGAAGGAGGAAGAAGAGAGAAAGAAGAGATACAGGAAGCTGCCAAAGACTTTTGTGAATTGGTCCCGGGAATTCTATATCCTGGCGAGTGTAACAGCTGAGAAGTACCCGGAGCAAGGATCAGCATTGTTCTGTTATTACGATGAAATATCAGCAGCATACCGAACGTACGGAGGCATGGCATGGTGGCGGTATGATGAGCAGTTCTGTCAGCGGATTGCAGTGCGACCTGATATGAAGTGAGACGATCGTGACATGGGGATATGGTTGGAGATGATGACACCACTTCGGGGAGGGCAGTCCTTTCGTGGGGCAGGAGCAAGTACTAGCGGGGCCGGATCAACAGCGGCAGTGGTGCTCTGAAAGGGACTGTGTTTCCAATTTAATGACGGGCAATGCCGGTTTGGAGGAACATGTAAGTACAAGCACGAGTGCTCTGGGTGTGGGGCCCACTCATACTCGAAGTGTTTTAAGCGGGGGAGATTGCCAACTAGGATGGGGGAGGTGGCTGTACAGGGCGTGGACACCAGTGAAGGTAGTAAGGATGGTCCCGTGGTTAGAACGGTTCGCTAGGGGGGGGGGGGGGACGAGGAGGCAGGATGCGGAATTGCTGCTAACGGTGTTCAGTTCAGGGTTTTGGATTCCATTTAGGGAAAGGGCAGGGGCCGGCATACCTGAGAACTTAAAATCGGCTAAAGAATTCCCAAAAATTGTGTGGGGCAAGTTGTCAAAGGAGGTGGCATTGGGCAGGATGGCGGGCCCGTTTAAGAATATGCCTTTGGCGAATTTAAGGGTTTCCCCGTTGGGGGGAGTCCCAAAAAAGGCGCCTGGGCAGTACAGAATGATTCATCATCTGTCTTACCCAAAAGGGGATTCGGTAAACATTGGGATTGACCCCGAGTTGACGGCGGTGAGGTATGAGTCCTTTGACAAGGCGGTGGACCTGGTCTGGTTAGCGGGTAATGTGGCATTGTTGGCAAAAGTTGATGTGGAGGCGACTTTTGGCTTCTGCCGGTGCACCCTAGATGCCATCATCTGCTGGGATGTGTGTTTGATGGGTCCTTCTTCATGGACTTATGTCTTCCAATGGGAGGGGCTTGAGGAGGTCCTTAAAAGGGGTAGGAGGTGCTAGAAAGAGCGCCAAAATTTTGAGCAGAGGGTAAGTGTGGAAGAAAGCTTCCTCCCTTATTTTGGAAATTTTGTCGCAGCTGTGGCGGAGTGCTTGCTGTGTGGAATAGCATTTGTATGGGTACCTCCAGATTTGAGGAGAGGTGTAGGTGAAATGTTAGCTGGTAAATGTGGATGCTATGGGGGGCAAGCACTGGTTGGGGTATTTAATGTTCACTTATTTATGGTTATAATGTAATTGTTTAAATAAAATGCTGCAGCCTTTGTAACCCACATTCCGAGTTGTGTTTTTTATTGGGGAAGTACCTAGTAGAGGGGTCATATCTTTACTTGTGTGACGTTTCAGGGTATTCACCCTGAGGAAGGGGTGAATACTCCGAAATGTCGCGCGAGTAAAGATGATATTTTTGGTGCATTATTTCCTTCTTGGATTGAGTATATATTAACTTTTTTGCACCCTGGTTGGAGACAACATTTGTTTGATGAGAGTGCTTATTTTTGAATAATATATATATATTTGGTACCTGGTACCAGAGGATTCACACTCTCACCATAAAGATACAGCAACCAGAGTATTAGGAAAACATTATGCATAGAAGAGTCAAGAATCTGCCCTCAGTGGGTTTCTTTTTCTGCATTCTTTTTGGTGACGTTTCCGGGGACTAATTTCCCCTTCCTTAGACCAACCATAAATGAGAAATTACATATACCCTTCACCCCACCCCAGACACAGAAAGAGCAACAAATATTACCATAGTAACCAAACATAAAAAGCCACAATGGCAATAGTATGTGCATATACAACAGATGAACACAAGCAATGTGCATAGAGCAAAAATAACCTGTACTCAGTGCAGGAGTAATACAGAGATCACAGGAAAATATACCACTCTTTGGGGCATATTTATCAAGCTCCGAATGGAGCTTGATGCCCCGTGTTTCTGGTGAGCCTGCAGGCTCGCCAGAAACAGCAATTATGAAGCAGCGGTCACAAAGACCTCTGCTCCATAACCTGTCCGCCTGCTCTGAGCAGGCGGACAGACATTGCCGGAAATCAACCCGATCGAGTACGATCGGGTTGATTGACACCTCCTGCTGGCGGCCGATTGGCTGCGAGTCTGCAGGGGGCGGCGTTGCACCAGCAGCTCTTGTGATGTGTCTGCTGGTGCAATGCTGAAAACGACAAGCGTATTGCTCGCCATATTCAGCGAGGTCTGTCGCACCTGATCCGCACTGTCGGATCAGGTCCTACAGACCTTGATAAATAGGGGCCATAGTCTACAAATCTCAATGATTTAACCGAATATATTTATGTGCAAAAGACTTCACAGTTATATACAAGCCCCCAGATAACGTACAGATAGCATACAGGTAGCGTACATAATCTGACTGTTATGGAGAATAAATCCCTACTACATATCCAAATTTAAGAGTCGTCAGGAAGAAGAAGTAGTTTCAATCCTGGTCCAAAATAAACAGATTGAGGCTAACTGGCATCTGTGTATTAATCTGGTAGCACAGAGAGCACAGTATCGATCAAATCACTGAGATATGTAGACTAGGGGGGATATTTATCAAAGCGTCAACTATGTTGAATTCGCGGGCGTCAATAAGCTCGCCAAACATCGCAGCAGAACTGAATACGATCTCCTTATTTATCAAAAAAGCCGTCAAAAACATGCGCGTCAAGTACGGTGCAAAGAGCATCGAACTGGTGTTAACTAACAGTCATCAATGTCACGGCTATTCAGGTTTTTCCCAACTTTATTTATACCATTTCTTTACTGTCCATGAACAAGCACATTTCTCTTTAGCACATTATTGTATACTAGTCCTAAAGCCCCTGCACACGGGCCATTTTTTGCAGTACAGCGGTCCCACCCCTTGCTCTCTCTCTATATCCCCTCTCTTTTACTCTCTCTTTCTCCCCTCTCTTTTGCTCTCTCTCTCCCCCCTCTCTTTTGCTCTCTCTCCCCCCCTCTCTTTTGCTGTCTCTCTCCCTCTTTTGTTGTCTTTCTCCCTCTTTTGCTGTGTCTCTCCCTCCCTTTTGCTCGCTCTCCCTGCTCTCT
The DNA here is from genome assembly GCF_027579735.1 of Bombina bombina. Classification (NCBI taxonomy): domain Eukaryota; kingdom Metazoa; phylum Chordata; class Amphibia; order Anura; family Bombinatoridae; genus Bombina; species Bombina bombina. The sequence goes on along the minus strand of NC_069505.1, from coordinate 233,577,441 downwards.
TTTGCTCTCTCTCTCCCCCCTCCTCTCTTTTGCTCTCTCTTTCTCCCCTCTCTTTTGCTCTCTCTCTCCCCCCTCCTCTCTTTTGCTGTCTCTCTCCCTATTTTGCTGTCTCTCTCCCTCTTTTGCTCTCTCTCGCTCTCTCTCTCCCCACTCTCTTTTGCGCTCTCTCCCCCTCTCCTTTTTGCGCTCTCTCCCCCCTCTCTTTTGTGCTATCTCCCCCCTCTCTTTTGCTCTCTCTCTATATCCCCTCTCTTTTACTCTCTTTCTCCCCTCTCTTTTGCTCTCTCTCTCCCCCCTCTCTTTTGCTCTCTCTTTCTCCCCTCTCTTTTGCTCTCTCTCTCCCCCCTCTCTTTTGCTCTCTCTTTCCCCCCTCTCTTTTGCTCTCTCTCCCCCCCTCTCTTTTGCTGTCTCTCTCCCTCTTTTGTTGTCTTTCTCCCTATTTTGGTGTCTCTCTCCCTCTTTTGCTCTCTCTCTCCCTCTCTTTTGCTCTCTCTCTCCCCCCTCTCTTTTGCACTCTCTCCCTTTTGCGCTCTCTCCCCCTCTCTTTTGTGCTCTCTCCCCCCTCTCTTTTGCTCTCTCTTTCTCCCCTCTCTTTTGCTCTCTCTCTCCCCCCTCTCTTTTGCTCTCTCTTTCTCCCCTCTCTTTTCCCCCTCTCTTTTGCTCTCTCTCTCTCCCCCTCTCTTTTGCTGTCTCTCTCCCTCTTTTGTTGTCTTTCTCCCTCTTTTGCTGTCTCTCCCCGCTCTCTTTTGCTCTCTCTCTCTCCCCCCTCTTTTGCTCTCTCTTTCTCCCCTCTCTTTTGCTCTCTCTCTCCCCCTCCTCTCTTTTGCTGTCTCTCTACCTATTTTGCTCTCTCTCTCCCCCCTCTCTTTTGCTCTCTCTCCCCCCCTCTTTTGCGCTCTCTCCCCCCTCTCTTTTGCGCTCTCTCCCCCCTCTCTTTTGCGCTCTCTCCCCCTCTCTTTTGCACTCTCTCCCCCCTCTCTTTTGCGCTCTCTCCCCCCTCTTTTGCGCTCTCTCCCCCTCTCTTTTACGCTCTCTCCCCCCTCTCTTTTGCGCTCTCTCCCCCCTCTCTTTTGCGCTCTCTCCCCCCTCTCTTTTGTGCTCTCTCCCCCCTCTCTTTTGTGCACTCTCCCCCTCTCTTTTGTGCTATCTCCCCCTCTCTTTTGTGCTATCTCCCCCCTCTCCTTTGCTCACTCTCTCCAATCTCTTTTGCTCACTCTCCCCCCTCTCTTTATCCCCCTCTTCTGCTCTCACTATCCCCTTCTTTTTAGAGCTCCTGATTCACTCACTGTACACAGCCACACACCCGGCACCTGGCCCCGCCCGCGTCATGCTCGGCCCCGCCCATGTCACAGCCGGCCCCGTCCGGTCACGCCCACGCCATGCCTGGGCCCCGCCCGCACCACGCCCTTCAGCCACGCCCACTCCACCACACGCGACGCCGGGGGAAGACAGTTAGAAGACCAGGTGTGTTTGTCCTCGTGCGCAGTCTCTACTGCGCATGACGGCTTCAGACAAACACACTTGGCCTTTTATAATATAGGATAGTGTATATGTATTCTTTTTTCTGAGCAGGAATAATTGCGAATATAGCAAGTAGCAACATAAGTGGAGAGTAAATTATTAGAATTATTTTTAAGATTGTACATACATTTTTTAGTATGTATATATACACACACATATAAACAACGTTGTCTTTCATATCTCTGTGTTTATTTATACCACTATATGTATATAGTGTAAATGTATTATTATTCTGAGCAGTAATAATTGCAAATATAGCATGTAATCAGAGTATCATATGTATTTATTTGCAATATATGGATATTTTAAAAGGGATAGGAAAGTAAAAATGTAAGTTGCACTACTGGGAGCTAGCTGCTAATTGGTGCCTGCACACATTTGTCTCTTGTGATTGGCTAAATAGATGTATTCAGCTAGCTGCCAGTAGTGCAATGCTGTTCCTTCAGCAAAGGATAACAAGAGAATGAAGAAAATGTGATAAAAGAAGTAAAATGTTTAAAAAGTTGTTTAAAATGGTATGTTCTATCCAAATCATGAAAGAATATTTTGGGGTTACCTGTCCCTTTAAGAGCTGGGCAGGTTTCTCTCTGCACCTGTCTAACCCCTGCTAATTGCAATCTATTTTTAAAAACCACCCCTACACAGGTGTTATAAAATGGGCTGGCATATAAGATGACATTTCTTACTGAAAAAGAAATTCAAGAGAAGGAAGAAATACACTGAAAATAGCATGACAGTAAAGAGGTGATTTTAATTTCTGCTGTATCTGAATCATGACAGTTTAATGTTAGGTGGGCTATCCCTTTGAGTTATCAGTTTAAGATTATATTGAATCAAACATCAATTTGAATTTTAAAATCCTTGTCTAAAATATTACACTGTGTGTCCTAATGTCAGCATCAAGCTTATCTTTAATACTAATTTCACATACACATACTTTCAAAGAATAATACACAATGTAACAATACACAATGTAACAAATGGCACCTTCAAGTTCTGATGAGTGATCAATGACACAAGTATCGAGCAATTTGATTCGTTAGTGATAGTTTATAATGTGTATTTGAATCAGATTGGCTGATGTAATAAATCATGTGATTAGGCATATTCCAATCAAAAGTGGTGGAAAAAATAACTAGTGTGTGGGTTGTTTAGGAGTTGGCGTCAAAATTGGTGCGAAAAGTGTTGCGTCAAATATGGCGCTAAGTGGAGAGTGGAACTTAAAATACATGGCTTAAACATGGTGCACATAGATTTTTTCAAACAAATAAAAAGGAAGTTAGCTATATTATGTTGTGAATTTATTTCATTTTTATCTCTACATCTATTAGTGCAACAAGTTTGGGGCAAAACTTTGCACCAAATATGTAGAAATAATATTGTCCCCTTGCTTTGTAATGAGAGACAAAGTTGTAACATAATCCATAAGTCGTAATGTATTTTTCAATTGTATCCCTATATCTACTAGTGCACCAAATGTGGAGCAATAATATTGTTTGATTTAGAAAGGGTATACAAATTTAATAAAGTTTCTAATTCACTTTAATTATGTAATATACTTCATTGTCTTGCAGCATCGAACATAAGCTTTCTGTGTTTTCAGACTCCCATGGACTTCTATGGCATCCACGACCTGAAGGTGGGCGGATTGAAAACCAGGTACGCTGAGTCGGAAAAGATGCGAGCATAACTGTAGAAATTTTGATAACTTTGTGAGAGCTTTAAATAGTGTTGAATAGGAGGGCGAATGAACACGATTCCACAGGTTTTCAACTCGCATAGATCTGCATCGGATTGAGATCATGGGATCGTATGTTGACGCTTTGATAAATATCCCCCTGTGAGTGGTATATTTTCCTGTAATCTCTGTATTACACCTTCACTGAGTACAGGTTATTTTGCTCTTTGCAAATTTCTTGTGTTCATCTGTTGTAAATATACACATACTATTGCCAATGTGATTGTTTATGTTTGGTCACTATGGTAACATGTGGCGCTCTTTCTGTGTTTGCGGTGGGGCTAAGGGTATATAATATCTATAATTTTTGGTTGATCTGAGGAAGGGGATATATATATTGTATATAAAAGTGAAAATGAAAAGGGAGAGGCAGAGAGACAGACAGAAGTGTATTTAGTTGTGCAAGAGTGTGAGAGAGTGTGTATGTGTTTCTGTGCTTGCTAAATTAAACTATATTTTTATTGAGTATATGAATTTGTTATTCCTTTGACTGTAAAGGATAAACATTTGGGCAGCCAGAGAGTCATGACTTATTATGCCAACCACTACAGCAGAGTTTCAGTTTGGGGAAAAGCAAAAGGTTTACACATCTAGTTGATAAAAAGATGAAACATCAACCTCAGACAAGTGTTTCACCCTCCGCAGGGCTTCTCACTATGGCGCAGCTGTTACTGGAACTACCAAGCAAAGAAAAATGACACCTAGTGCTGTAATCCTTTTGGCAGGTTCCAGTCTTGCTAAAAACGTGCTCTGTGCACATTTATTATTCTCTGCACTTTGTTTTTTTTTTTAAACAATATGAAACAGCACTGACTCTATCACATAACGCCACAGACTGCAGCCCTGGTAAATGCCGCTGGATTTAAACTATCTGATCCCCTATTGAGGCAAACACTTATGTTTCTACAGCGCTGTTATTAGGGATCAGTACTAGAAATATATACTGATAATAGATAACCACTATATACTGTATAAAAAGTCACTAGGGAAAATAACAATGGCTTTGATGAGTTCATTAGAAAGAGATTGAGTAAAAATGGAAATGAAATGGTTAATTATATGAGTAAAACAACTTTACACTATACTTTCAATATTTATTTTGTTCCCTTTTCCTGTAATATAATTCTGAATATTGTAATTTGTTGGCAACTAAAATTCCTGTTAAACATGGAAGTGCAGACACGGCTGTATTACGCACAGTGATTGGCTGCACACTCTAGTAAGCCATTTATAACTGTCCCTAATTGGCCATGGCAGAAAAAGGAACTTAAGTTACAATATTGCAGCGCACACTGCTTTATGTACATTAAAATGTTACCCTTATTTTTAATATTTAAACAACTAATAGCATTTTAAAAAAATACCTGTATATCTTATTCTCAGGCTAATCTTTTCTCTGTCAATGATTTATTTAGTGTTTAAGGTCCCTTTAATGTGAGATGAAAGTAATTTTCCTTGCTGCATCTAAAACCTAATCTTCTGATACTGGAGGAATACAAATGAATTTATGCTTGTGAGTTTTGTCTTCATGCACTAACAGAGTTCTAGTGAACTTTTTTCCATCAAAATAGTATTTAAAGGGACATGAAACCCACATTTTTCCTTTCATGATTCAGATAGAGCTAATGATTTTAAACAACTTTCCAATTTACCTCTATTTGTTTTGTTCTTTTGAAATCCTTTGTTGAAGCTCCCCATGTTTTCTATGTTTAGCTTTGAGCGGCAATGTGTGCTCGTATTACAAGTTGAAAGTAAATGCAATCGCTCAAACGCAATTGCATTTGCCTCTCAAACTTTTTAAAGAGTTGGTCCAGATGAAAGTTGCACTAAACTTCACTATGTACCCCTAAACTACCCCCCCACATCGCAAACTACCTCTTTACACTATTAACCCCTAAACTGCCACACCCCTACTGCAAAGTAAGCTTCTACACTATTAACCCCTAAACCGCCACCATTCCCACATCGCAAAGTCTGCACTACACTATGAACCGATGAACCCCAAGCCAACCACAAATGACCTCTTTACACTATTAACCCCTAAACCGCCACATCCCCCACATTGCAAAGTCTGTACTACACTATGAACCCCTAAACCGCCAGCCACCACATCACAAAGTCTGCACTACCCTACTAACCCCTAAACCGCCATACCCCCCAAAGCAAATTAACCAACTACCATCTAAACAACCTAATGACTTACCTCAAAAATAAAAAAAAATTAAGCTTACCTTTAAAAAAACTACCATTACAGTTAAAAAAACCTAACCATACATTAAAAAAAACTAAAATTTCATTAAAAAAATAAAAGCTACCATTACAAAAAATAATGAACACTAACCTTACAAAAAAATAAACAAATTATAAAAAAAAGTAATTATGCCTATACTAATTGTGCCTATTCTAATTGTGCCTATTCTATCACCCCAAAATAAACAAAACCTCTATTCTAAAAATAAACTACAAATAGCCCTTAAAAAGGCATTTGTAGGGCATTGTTCTAAAGTGATCCAGCTTTTTTGCTTAAAGGGATAGTAAAGTCCAAATTAAACTTTCATGATTCAGGTAGGGATTGTAATTTTAAACAACTTTCTAATTTACTATTATCATCAAATTTGGTTTGTTCACTTGTTATTCTTAGTTGAACGCTAAACCTAGGTAGGCTCATATGCTAATTTCTAAGCCCTTGAAGGTTACCTCTACATTTGACAGTTTTTCACAGCGTTAGTTCATGTGTTTCATATAGATAACACTGTGCTCATGCATGTGAAGTTATTTCAGAGTCAGCACTAATTGCCTGCAATGCAAGTCTGTCAAAAGAACTGAGATAAGGGGGCAGTCTGCAGAAGCTTAGATACAAGGTAATTACAGAGGTAAAAAGTATATTTCTATAACAGTGTTGGTTATGCAAAACTGGGGTATGGTAAACAATAAGATTTTTAAATAAAAAACTTCATCTTCATCCTGGTGCCGGAGGTGGCAGGGGCAGTGGTCCACATCTTGTGACCTTGAGCACAGAGGTCCTATTCATGCGGTCACCAGCCACACACTGAATTTTGAATTTGAGGCTCTCCTTTTATATTGGGGCACCCTTGCATTCCTATTGGCTGATTTGCATGTTCAACTTCAAAACAGCCAATAGAAAAAGCTTTCATTCTATTCATCATGGTCTCTTACCACCATACAGGAAATAAATTTATAAGGTAAGCATTAATTATGTTTTGTTTAAAACTAAATGAAAGCCGAACAGCACGGTCAACCAATATTCATTTTTTTTTTTAAATCTTTAATGTTACAAAAAACAGGCTTTCCAGGGATGTCAGGAGACGCTACAGTTGGTAACGTGAGTAAATCTCCCAAAGCATGACAATCCAGCAGGATCTGGGATACTTGGGAGGTCTGTAATATAATGACAGTGAAGGGCCCTCTAGTGGGGCTGTAACAAAACTAAGGGTTAACTGATTAGAAGTCTGGAGTTTGCAGGGATATTGTTGTTACTTTGTTGCAATATGAGGGGCGGAGAGTGTGCTTACCTTTATAGGTCCATGTTGTAGTGGTCTCGGCCTCTTTTCCTGCTTCCAGACTTCGAGAGGAGTTTTCTTGTCGTGAGATGGAACGTTCAAGGAGAGCTTCAGTTAGGCCGAGAAGATTCAGGGAGGAGGAATCTGGTTCAGCTGGAGTCCAGAGGCCTGCAGGAGAAAGCATGGATAGTTCAGAGGAGGTTGTGCCACCTACCCCTCAGAATAGGTCCCCTGTTTCCCATATAGTGAGAGGGGGAGGGAGAGGGGGGAAAGGAAAGGGCCCAGCAAAGCCTAAAAGGGTGTCGGCTGCCCCTAGCACTAGTGCTGGGGTGGTTTCCAGGCCTGCTGGGGCAATTGAGAAGGCGAGTGGGGCTGACACAGGCCTCACACAGGCGGCGGAGCTATTGGGGCTGCAGTCACAACCCAGTGAGGGAACAATTACCCCTCAGGAGCTACCGGAGGCTTCCGGCCTAGCTCAGTTGGCTGCACTCCCCGCTGCCATGATCTCGGCTCTTTTGGTACTTGCCCGGTCGCTGTCGCCACATGCGGCGGGGGCTGGGCCTGTCCGGGAGGACCGGGAGCGCAGGGGGGAGGTTTGAGGCCTAATCCAGGCTCAGGATGCAGGGGAGCCTAGGCCCCGACCAAGCCACGCCTCCTCCGATGATGCGTCACGTACGTCGTCGGCGTCGGACGTTGATTCCGAGGCGGGGCATGGTCGGAGCAGAAGACGGCACAGGAGCAGAAGCGTCTTTGCCCACGGAGCTCCCAGTAAGTTGGGGAAGCTCCGGGGTGAGGGCGGGGCTCCAGGGAGGGCACCGGGTGGTGCGGAGATGAGTGGGGCACTTGGCAGAAGGATGGCTGATGGTCCGGGGGAGGCACAGCAGGCGCAGATAGTCAGGGCCAACTCAGGAGGCATTCAAAGGCGGCAGTAGTCAGAAGGGGGAAGCTCTGAAGGTGTGGCTATACAGATAGCTGTGGTGGTCGTGAGTGGCTGGCAGAATGCAGGGAGGATTGCTGGTATGGATGACGTTATGACAAATAGGCCTTTGGTGGGCTTTTCACAGTCAGGGGGCCAGTATGTGGTGACAGAAGGGAGTAGCACAGTTGCATACAGTCAGGCTGGGTTAATGTCGCTTCCTAACCTATCACTAGGGGGCCAGGCCACTTCAGTTCCCATAAGGCAGCAGGGGCAGACTGCACTTCCCATTACACAGGGGGGGACAGGGGCAGGAGTGGGTACTGGCATTGCTCAGGGGCTCAGTGCTCCTATTATGGCTACAGGGGTTCAGGTGAACACAGTGGACTGGCAGAGGGTGGTATCAGCAGCACTGTGCATGAACTTGGGGGGCAATGGGGGTGTGAGTGACATGGGGGGCCCTGCTGGGGCTCCGTCCTTCTCCCAGAGTACTCCCCATCTTTCTGTTGTTTCAAAGGCAACCATGGCGTCCAGTTTTTTTCCAGTGGGACTGCGGGAGCAAGTACATCTCAGCAGCAGGTGGAGCCTCAGCGTCCAGCAGTTTCAATGCCTGCACAAGGAGAAGTGCCGTCAACTTCATCAGCAGCAGCAGAGCAGCAATCAGGGATTGGTGAGCCTTTATTTCCTATACACACACATGCTGATTTGGGTACTTCATCTAGTGGGTCTAATTCCGAGAGTGGAAAAGCTCTAGGGCTAGTGGGGAAGGGCCAACAGCGTATGTTTAGTATGATTAAAAAGATGTTTGCTGCGCAGGAGAAGGCTAAATCTGGAGTAATGGAGATGCCGGTAGTGATGGCGAACAGTCAGTTGGCGTCACTTAGTGGAGTGGCGTCCGCGCTCCCTATGTCGCGGAAAGTGGCCATGCAAGGGGATACGTAACCTTGCTTGGTACACTCCCTCTATGGACATTTGAAAACTAAAGTTATCAAAAAGATCCAGGAGGGTAGATATGTCAATATTTTCGAGTTTTCCACGGAAGCATATAGGGAGAAGGAGAAGGTGGAGGACGGTACTGGCCCTAAAAGGGTAAGGCATCCGGAGACATTTGAAGAGTGGCAAAAGTGCTTTAGGGTCATGGTGGCTTGTTATGTGGACAAATGGCCTGCCCAGGGGCATAACTTGTTTAAATACGCGGACACAATTCAAAGCATTCATGAACGCTTCAAGGAAGGTGCTTGGAGAGATTATGATATGGCTTTTAGGAGAAAAATGGTGGGAAACCCGCTTCTACATTTTGGCATGCAAGAAATGCACTTGTGGTCAAAACTGCGGTCAGATAGGTCCCCATCCCCGCCGGGGGGGGGGGGAGGGCGGGCTGGTACTGGTAGGTCCACGCAGCATGCGCGTAAGAGGGGCAGAGAATGCTGGAAGTTCCAGGATAAACAGTGTGACAGGGGGGCTGGTTGCTCCTTTCGCCACATCTGTAAGTTCTGTGGCAGCCCACACTCAGGAATCAATTGCGCAAAAAAGAAGGATGCCGGGGGTGATAAAGGGGCCACCAGAGGTGGCCCTGGGGGAAAGGGCCCCAACGCCTCTTAAGGCGGGGGCTATTATCCCGTGGCTGGCACGCTACCCGGATTGGGAAGCGGCTGGGGTGCTGCGGGAGGGGCTGACATGGGGTTTTCAGATTCCAGTGCAAAATTTGGTGCGGGGATCGACGGTGCATCGCAACCTTAAGTCGGCATATGAATTTCCAGAAGTTGTATGGGAGAAGCTCGGTAAGGAGGTAGCTTTGGGGAGGGTGGTCAGCCCGTTTGCGTGCCCACCACTCCAAGATTGGGTGGTCTCCCCGCTTGGGGTAGTCCCCAAGAAAGAGACTGGGAAATTCAGACTTATTCACCACCTATCATACCCGAAAGGGGCCTCGGTAAATGATGCAATAGATCCGGCAATGAGCTCGGTACACTATCAATCATTTGATGAGGCGGTGGGCCTGGTTAAGGAAGCAGGAAGGGGGGCACTGCTAGCAAAGCTGGATATAGAATCCGCTTTCCGGTTGCTACCTCTGCACCTGTCTGCCTTCAAGCTTATGGGCTTGAAATTTGATGGGGGATTTTATGTGGACAGATGCCTGCCCATGGGCTGTTCCTTGTCCTGCGCTTTATTTGAAACTTTTAGCTCCTTCTTACATTGGGTGGTGCAAGAGTCAGCAGGTAGAGGGAGAATTGCCCATTACCTGGATGACTTCTTGTTGATAGGCCGAGCTGGGTCAGGGGACTGTCCTCACCTAATGACGGTGATGCGGGCTGTGACAGCGGAATTTGGTGTTCCGCTAGCTGAAGATAAGACACAGGGCCCTTGCACGTGCCTAACTTTCTTGGGAATAGAAATGGACACGGTGGCAGCGGAATGTCGGCTTCCCCAAGATAAAGTGGCTAAGCTGCTGACATTAGTCAGGGCAGTAGCCGCATCGGCTAGCATTACCATTAAACAATTGCAATCGACATTGGGTTTGCTAAATTTTGCCGGAAGGGCAATACCAATGGGGCGCGTCTTCAATAGGAGGCTGGAAGAACAATTGAAAGGCTGTCAGGCTCAGTCAAGGGTTTTTAAGGTCACTCGTGAAATGAGGGACGATCTCAAAGTTTGGGAGGAGTTCCTGTCACATTTTAATGGGGTGTGCCTATGGCACCGCAAGCCAATGTCAAATCAGATGCTGCACTTATTTACAGATGCAGCGGGGGGTTTTGGCTATGGTGCATACCTGGACGGTGAGTGGAGCGCGGCCGCATGGCCCGCGCAGTGGGTGGCGAGCGGACTAACTAAGAACCTTACACTGTTGGAATTATTTCCAATTGTAGTGGCTGTAGAATTGTGGGGGCAGACGCTTGCTAATAGGGAAGTGGTGTTTTGGACAGACAACCTGAGTGTGGTTTACGCCATCAACAGGTTGTCGGCCTCTTCACCAGTGGTGGTCAGGTACCTTAGGC